>NW_027365612.1:0-102230 GCF_046119375.1 Phyllobates terribilis | reverse complement strand
TTGATTTTTGCCATTGAAAACGTCCAGAAATGTTTGAAGCTACTGACTGAATGAAAGGAGCTGGCATCTCACTCTCTTTGAATCTTCTTTATCATGCTAGGATTAGCAGGAAAAAGCAAAAAAATTCAGAATTGCACCTTGCAATGTGGAGATATTACTGTTTGTGCATTTACAATATCATTGATTTTTGCCATTGAAAAACATCATGTTATTCATATACCAGAAATGTTTGAAGCTACTGACTGAATGAATCTAATTCAATTGCACTTTGCAATGTGGAGATATTACTGTTTGTGCATTTACAATATTCATTGATTTTTGCCATTGAAAAAAGCTACTGACTGAATGAAAGGAGCTGGCATCTCACTCTCTTTGAATCTTCTTTATCATGCTAGGATTAGCAGGAAAAAGCAAAAAATTTCAGAATTGCACCTTGCAATGTGGAGATATTACTGTTTTTGCATTTACAATATTCATTGATTTTTGCCATTGAAAAACGTCCAGAAATGTTTGAAGCTACTGACTGAATGAAAGGAGCTGGCATCTCACTCACTTTGAATCTTCTTTATCATGCTAGGATTAGCAGGAAAAAGCAAAAAAATTCAGAATTGCACCTTGCAATGTGGAGATATTACTGTTTGTGCATTTACAATATTCATTGATTTTTGCCATTGAAAAACATCATGTTATTCATATACCAGAAATGTTTGAAGCTACTGACTGAATGAAAGGAGCTGGCATCTCACTCTCTTTGATTCTTTTTTATCATGCTAGGATTAGCAGGAAAAAGCAAAAAATTTCAGAATTGCACCTTGCAATGTGGAGATATTACTGTTTGTGCATTTACAATATTCATTGATTATTGCCATTGAAAAACATCATGTTATTCATATACCAGAAATGTTTGAAGCTACTGACTGAATGAAAGGAGCTGGCATCTCACTCTCTTTGAATCTTCTTTATCATGCTAGGATTAGCAGGAAAAAGCAAAAAATTTCAGAATTGCACCTTGCAATGTGGAGATATTACTGTTTGTGCATTTACAATATTCATTGATTTTTGCCATTGAAAAACATCATGTTATTCATATACCAGAAATGTTTGAAGCTACTGACTGAATGAAAGGAGCTGGCATCTCACTCTCTTTGAATCTTCTTTATCATGCTAGGATTAGCAGGAAAAAGCAAAAAATTTCAGAATTGCACCTTGCAATGTGGAGATATTACTGTTTGTGCATTTACAATATTCATTGATTTTTGCCATTGAAAAACGTCCAGAAATGTTTGAAGCTACTGACTGAATGAAAGGAGCTGGCATCTCACTCTCTTTGAATCTTCTTTATCATGCTAGGATTAGAAGGAAAAAGCAAAAAATTTCAGAATTGCACCTTGCAATGTGGAGATATTACTGTTTGTGCATTTACAATATTCATTGATTTTTGCCATTGAAAAACGTCCAGAAATGTTTGAAGCTACTGACTGAATGAAAGGAGCTGGCATCTCACTCTCTTTGAATCTTCTTTATCATGCTAGGATTAGCAGGAAAAAGCAAAAAATTTCAGAATTGCACCTTGCAATGTGGAGATATTACTGTTTGTGCATTTACAATATTCATTGATTTTTGCAATTGAAAAACGTCCAGAAATGTTTGAAGCTACTGACTGAATGAAAGGAGCTGGCATCTCACTCTCTTTGAATCTTCTTTATCATGCTAGGATTAGCAGGAAAAAGCAAAAAATTTCAGAATTGCACCTTGCAATGTGGAGATATTACTGTTTGTGCATTTACAATATTCATTGATTTTTGCCATTGAAAAACATCATGTTATTCATATACCAGAAATGTTTGAAGCTACTGACTGAATGAAAGGAGCTGGCATCTCACTCTCTTTGAATCTTCTTTATCATGCTAGGATTAGCAGGAAAAAGCAAAAAATTTCAGAATTGCACCTTGCAATGTGGAGATATTACTGTTTGTGCATTTACAATATTCATTGATTTTTGCCATTGAAAAACGTCCAGAAATGTTTGAAGCTACTGACTGAATGAAAGGAGCTGGCATCTCACTCTCTTTGAATCTTCTTTATCATGCTAGGATTAGCAGGAAAAAGCAAAAAATTTCAGAATTGCACCTTGCAATGTGGAGATATTACTGTTTGTGCATTTACAATATTCATTGATTTTTGCCATTGAAAAACGTCCAGAAATGTTTGAAGCTACTGACTGAATGAAAGGAGCTGGCATATCACTCTCTTTGAATCTTCTTTATCATGCTAGGATTAGCAGGAAAAAGCAAAAAAATTCAGAATTGCACCTTGCAATGTGGAGATATTACTGTTTGTGCATTTACAATATTCATTGATTTTTGCCATTGAAAAACATGATGTTATTCATATACCATAAATGTTTGAAGCTACTGACTGAATGAAAGGAGCTGGCATCTCACTCTCTTTGAATCTTTTTTATCATGCTAGGATTAGCAGGAAAAAGCAAAAAATTTCAGAATTGCACCTTGCAATGTGGAGATATTACTGTTTGTGCATTTACAATATTCATTGATTTTTGCCATTGAAAAACGTCCAGAAATGTTTGAAGCTACTGACTGAATGAAAGGAGCTGGCATCTCACTCTCTTTGAATCTTCTTTATCATGCTAGGATTAGCAGGAAAAAGCAAAAAATGTCAGAATTGCACCTTGCAATGTGGAGATATTACTGTTTGTGCATTTACAATATTCATTGATTTTTGCCATTGAAAAACGTCCAGAAATGTTTGAAGCTACTGACTCAATGAAAGGAGCTGGCATCTCACTCTCTTTGAATCTTCTTTATCATGCTAGGATTAGCAGGAAAAAGCAAAAAATTTCAGAATTGCACCTTGCAATGTGGAGATATTACTGTTTGTGCATTTACAATATTCATTGATTTTTGCCATTGAAAAACGTCCAGAAATGTTTGAAGCTACTGACTGAATGAAAGGAGCTGGCATCTCACTCTCTTTGAATCTTCTTTATCATGCTAGGATTAGCAGGAAAAAGCAAAAAATTTCAGAATTGCACCTTGCAATGTGGAGATATTACTGTTTGTGCATTTACAATATTCATTGATTTTTGCAATTGAAAAACGTCCAGAAATGTTTGAAGCTACTGACTGAATGAAAGGAGCTGGCATCTCACTCTCTTTGAATCTTCTTTATCATGCTAGGATTAGCAGGAAAAAGCAAAAAATTTCAGAATTGCACCTTGCAATGTGGAGATATTACTGTTTGTGCATTTACAATATTCATTGATTTTTGCCATTGAAAAACATCATGTTATTCATATACCAGAAATGTTTGAAGCTACTGACTGAATGAAAGGAGCTGGCATCTCACTCTCTTTGAATCTTCTTTATCATGCTAGGATTAGCAGGAAAAAGCAAAAAATTTCAGAATTGCACCTTGCAATGTGGAGATATTACTGTTTGTGCATTTACAATATTCATTGATTTTTGCCATTGAAAAACGTCCAGAAATGTTTGAAGCTACTGACTGAATGAAAGGAGCTGGCATCTCACTCTCTTTGAATCTTCTTTATCATGCTAGGATTAGCAGGAAAAAGCAAAAAATTTCAGAATTGCACCTTGCAATGTGGAGATATTACTGTTTGTGCATTTACAATATTCATTGATTTTTGCCATTGAAAAACGTCCAGAAATGTTTGAAGCTACTGACTGAATGAAAGGAGCTGGCATCTCACTCTCTTTGAATCTTCTTTATCATGCTAGGATTAGCAGGAAAAAGCAAAAAAATTCAGAATTGCACCTTGCAATGTGGAGATATTACTGTTTGTGCATTTACAATATTCATTGATTTTTGCCATTGAAAAACATCATGTTATTCATATACCAGAAATGTTTGAAGCTACTGACTGAATGAAAGGAGCTGGCATCTCACTCTCTTTGAATCTTTTTTATCATGCTAGGATAAGCAGGAAAAAGCAAAAAATTTCAGAATTGCACCTTGCAATGTGGAGATATTACTGTTTGTGCATTTACAATATTCATTGATTTTTGCCATTGAAAAACGTCCAGAAATGTTTGAAGCTACTGACTGAATGAAAGGAGCTGGCATCTCACTCTCTTTGAATATTCTTTATAATGCTAGGATTAGCAGGAAAAAGCAAAAAATTTCAGAATTGCACCTTGCAATGTGGAGATATTACTGTTTGTGCATTTACAATATTCATTGATTTTTGCCATTGAAAAACGTCCAGAAATGTTTGAAGCTACTGACTGAATGAAAGGAGCTGGCATCTCACTCTCTTTGAATCTTCTTTATCATGCTAGGATTAGCAGGAAAAAGCAAAAAATTTCAGAATTGCACCTTGCAATGTGGAGATATTACTGTTTGTGCATTTACAATATTCATTGATTTTTGCCATTGAAAAACGTCCAGAAATGTTTGAAGCTACTGACTGAATGAAAGGAGCTGGCATCTCACTCTCTTTGAATCTTCTTTATCATGCTAGGATTAGCAGGAAAAAGCAAAAAAATTCAGAATTGCACCTTGCAATGTGGAGATATTACTGTTTGTGCATTTACAATATTCATTGATTTTTGCCATTGAAAAACATCATGTTATTCATATACCAGAAATGTTTGAAGCTACTGACTGAATGAAAGGAGCTGGCATCTCACTCTCTTTGAATCTTTTTTATCATGCTAGGATTAGCAGGAAAAAGCAAAAAATTTCAGAATTGAACCTTGCAATGTGGAGATATTACTGTTTGTGCATTTACAATATTCATTGATTTTTGCCATTGAAAAACATCATGTTATTCATATACCAGAAATGTTTGAAGCTACTGACTGAATGAAAGGAGCTGGCATCTCACTCTCTTTGAATCTTTTTTATCATGCTAGGATAAGCAGGAAAAAGCAAAAAATTTCAGAATTGCACCTTGCAATGTGGAGATATTACTGTTTGTGCATTTACAATATTCATTGATTTTTGCCATTGAAAAACGTCCAGAAATGTTTGAAGCTACTGACTGAATGAAAGGAGCTGGCATCTCACTCTCTTTGAATATTCTTTATAATGCTAGGATTAGCAGGAAAAAGCAAAAAATTTCAGAATTGCACCTTGCAATGTGGAGATATTACTGTTTGTGCATTTACAATATTCATTGATTTTTGCCATTGAAAAACGTCCAGAAATGTTTGAAGCTACTGACTGAATGAAAGGAGCTGGCATCTCACTCTCTTTGAATCTTCTTTATCATGCTAGGATTAGCAGGAAAAAGCAAAAAATTTCAGAATTGCACCTTGCAATGTGGAGATATTACTGTTTGTGCATTTACAATATTCATTGATTTTTGCCATTGAAAAACGTCCAGAAATGTTTGAAGCTACTGACTGAATGAAAGGAGCTGGCATCTCACTCTCTTTGAATCTTCTTTATCATGCTAGGATTAGCAGGAAAAAGCAAAAAAATTCAGAATTGCACCTTGCAATGTGGAGATATTACTGTTTGTGCATTTACAATATTCATTGATTTTTGCCATTGAAAAACATCATGTTATTCATATACCAGAAATGTTTGAAGCTACTGACTGAATGAAAGGAGCTGGCATCTCACTCTCTTTGAATCTTTTTTATCATGCTAGGATTAGCAGGAAAAAGCAAAAAATTTCAGAATTGAACCTTGCAATGTGGAGATATTACTGTTTGTGCATTTACAATATTCATTGATTTTTGCCATTGAAAAACGTCCAGAAATGTTTGAAGCTACTTACTGAATGAAAGGAGCTGGCATCTCACTCTCTTTGAATCTTCTTTATCATGCTAGGATTAGCAGGAAAAAGCAAAAAATTTCAGAATTGCACCTTGCAATGTGGAGATATTACTGTTTGTGCATTTACAATATTCATTGATTTTTGCCATTGAAAAACGTCCAGAAATGTTTGAAGCTACTGACTGAATGAAAGGAGCTGGCATCTCACTCTCTTTGAATCTTCTTTATCATGCTAGGATTAGCAGGAAAAAGCAAAAAATTTCAGAATTGCACCTTGCAATGTGGAGATATTACTGTTTGTGCATTTACAATATTCATTGATTTTTGCCATTGAAAAACGTCCAGAAATGTTTGAAGCTACTGACTGAATGAAAGGAGCTGGCATCTCACTCTCTTTGAATCTTCTTTATCATGCTAGGATTAGCAGGAAAAAGCAAAAAATTTCAGAATTGCACCTTGCAATGTGGAGATATTACTGTTTGTGCATTTACAATATTCATTGATTTTTGCAATTGAAAAACGTCCAGAAATGTTTGAAGCTACTGACTGAATGAAAGGAGCTGGCATCTCACTCTCTTTGAATCTTCTTTATCATGCTAGGATTAGCAGGAAAAAGCAAAAAATTTCAGAATTGCACCTTGCAATGTGGAGATATTACTGTTTGTGCATTTACAATATTCATTGATTTTTGCCATTGAAAAACATCATATTATTCATATACCAGAAATGTTTGAAGCTACTGACTGAATGAAAGGAGCTGGCATCTCACTCTCTTTGAATCTTCTTTATCATGCTAGGATTAGCAGGAAAAAGCAAAAAATTTCAGAATTGCACCTTGCAATGTGGAGATATTACTGTTTGTGCATTTACAATATTCATTGATTTTTGCCATTGAAAAACGTCCAGAAATGTTTGAAGCTACTGACTGAATGAAAGGAGCTGGCATCTCACTCTCTTTGAATCTTCTTTATCATGCTAGGATTAGCAGGAAAAAGCAAAAAATTTCAGAATTGCACCTTGCAATGTGGAGATATTACTGTTTGTGCATTTACAATATTCATTGATTTTTGCCATTGAAAAACGTCCAGAAATGTTTGAAGCTACTGACTGAATGAAAGGAGCTGGCATCTCACTCTCTTTGAATCTTCTTTATCATGCTAGGATTAGCAGGAAAAAGCAAAAAAATTCAGAATTGCACCTTGCAATGTGGAGATATTACTGTTTGTGCATTTACAATATTCATTGATTTTTGCCATTGAAAAACATCATGTTATTCATATACCAGAAATGTTTGAAGCTACTGACTGAATGAAAGGAGCTGGCATCTCACTCTCTTTGAATCTTTCTTATCATGCTAGGATAAGCAGGAAAAAGCAAAAAATTTCAGAATTGCACCTTGCAATGTGGAGATATTACTGTTTGTGCATTTACAATATTCATTGATTTTTGCCATTGAAAAACGTCCAGAAATGTTTGAAGCTACTGACTGAATGAAAGGAGCTGGCATCTCACTCTCTTTGAATCTTCTTTATCATGCTAGGATTAGCAGGAAAAAGCTAAAAAATTCAGAATTGCACCTTGCAATGTGGAGATATTACTGTTTGTGCATTTACAATATTCATTGATTTTTGCCATTGAAAAACGTCCAGAAATGTTTGAAGCTACTGACTGAATGAAAGGAGCTGGCATCTCACTCTCTTTGAATCTTCTTTATCATGCTAGGATTAGCAGGAAAAAGCAAAAAATTTCAGAATTGCACCTTGCAATGTGGAGATATTACTGTTTGTGCATTTACAATATTCATTGATTTTTGCCATTGAAAAACGTCCAGAAATGTTTGAAGCTACTGACTGAATGAAAGGAGCTGGCATCTCACTCTCTTTGAATCTTCTTTATCATGCTAGGATTAGCAGGAAAAAGCAAAAAAAATCAGAATTGCACCTTGCAATGTGGAGATATTACTGTTTGTGCATTTACAATATTCATTGATTTTTGCCATTGAAAAACATCATGTTATTCATATACCAGAAATGTTTGAAGCTACTGACTGAATGAAAGGAGCTGGCATCTCACTCTCTTTGAATCTTTTTTATCATGCTAGGATTAGCAGGAAAAAGCAAAAAATTTCAGAATTGCACCTTGCAATGTGGAGATATTACTGTTTGTGCATTTACAATATTCATTGATTTTTGCCATTGAAAAACGTCCAGAAATGTTTGAAGCTACTTACTGAATGAAAGGAGCTGGCATCTCACTCTCTTTGAATCTTCTTTATCATGCTAGGATTAGCAGGAAAAAGCAAAAAATTTCAGAATTGCACCTTGCAATGTGGAGATATTACTGTTTGTGCATTTACAATATTCATTGATTTTTGCCATTGAAAAACGTCCAGAAATGTTTGAAGCTACTGACTGAATGAAAGGAGCTGGCATCTCACTCTCTTTGAATCTTCTTTATCATGCTAGGATTAGCAGGAAAAAGCAAAAAATTTCAGAATTGCACCTTGCAATGTGGAGATATTACTGTTTGTGCATTTACAATATTCATTGATTTTTGCCATTGAAAAACGTCCAGAAATGTTTGAAGCTACTGACTGAATGAAAGGAGCTGGCATCTCACTCTCTTTGAATCTTCTTTATCATGCTAGGATTAGCAGGAAAAAGCAAAAAATTTCAGAATTGCACCTTGCAATGTGGAGATATTACTGTTTGTGCATTTACAATATTCATTGATTTTTGCCATTGAAAAACGTCCAGAAATGTTTGAAGCTACTGACTGAATGAAAGGAGCTGGCATCTCACTCTCTTTGAATCTTCTTTATCATGCTAGGATTAGCAGGAAAAAGCAAAAAATTTCAGAATTGCACCTTGCAATGTGGAGATATTACTGTTTGTGCATTTACAATATTCATTGATTTTTGCCATTGAAAAACATCATGTTATTCATATACCAGAAATGTTTGAAGCTACTGACTGAATGAAAGGAGCTGGCATCTCACTCTCTTTGAATCTTCTTTATCATGCTAGGATTAGCAGGAAAAAGCAAAAAATTTCAGAATTGCACCTTGCAATGTGGAGATATTACTGTTTGTGCATTTACAATATTCATTGATTTTTGCCATTGAAAAACGTCCAGAAATGTTTGAAGCTACTGACTGAATGAAAGGAGCTGGCATCTCACTCTCTTTGAATCTTCTTTATCATGCTAGGATTAGCAGGAAAAAGCAAAAAATTTCAGAATTGCACCTTGCAATGTGGAGATATTACTGTTTGTGCATTTACAATATTCATTGATTTTTGCCATTGAAAAACGTCCAGAAATGTTTGAAGCTACTGACTGAATGAAAGGAGCTGGCATCTCAATCTCTTTGAATCTTCTTTATCATGCTAGGATTAGCAGGAAAAAGCAAAAAATTTCAGAATTGCACCTTGCAATGTGGAGATATTACTGTTTGTGCGTTTACAATATTCATTGATTTTTGCCATTGAAAAACGTCCAGAAATGTTTGAAGCTACTGACTGAATGAAAGGAGCTGGCATCTCACTCTCTTTGAATCTTCTTTATCATGCTAGGATTAGCAGGAAAAAGCAAAAAATTTCAGAATTGCACCTTGCAATGTGGAGATATTACTGTTTGTGCATTTACAATATTCATTGATTTTTGCCATTGAAAAACGTCAAGAAATGTTTGAAGCTACTGACTGAATGAAAGGAGCTGGCATCTCACTCTCTTTGAATCTTCTTTATCATGCTAGGATTAGCAGGAAAAAGCAAAAAATTTCAGAATTGCACCTTGCAATGTGGAGATATTACTGTTTGTGCATTTACAATATTCATTGATTTTTGCCATTGAAAAACATCATGTTATTCATATACCAGAAATGTTTGAAGCTACTGACTGAATGAAAGGAGCTGGCATCTCACTCTCTTTGAATCTTCTTTATCATGCTAGGATTAGCAGGAAAAAGCAAAAAATTTCAGAATTGCACCTTGCAATGTTGAGATATTACTGTTTGTGCATTTACAATATTCATTGATTTTTGCCATTGAAAAACATCATGTTATTCATATACCAGAAATGTTTGAAGCTACTGACTGAATGAAAGGAGCTGGCATCTCACTCTCTTTGAATCTTCTTTATCATGCTAGGATTAGCAGCAAAAAGCAAAAAATTTCAGAATTGCACCTTGCAATGTGGAGATATTACTGTTTGTGCATTTACAATATTCATTGATTTTTGCCATTGAAAAACATCATGTGATTCATATACCAGAAATGTTTGAAGCTACTGACTGAATGAAAGGAGCTGGCATCTCACTCTCTTTGAAACTTCTTTATCATGCTAGGATTAGCAGGAAAAAGCAAAAAATTTCAGAATTGCACCTTGCAATGTGGAGATATTACTGTTTGTGCATTTACAATATTCATTGATTTTTGCCATTGAAAAATGTCCAGAAATGTTTGAAGCTACTGACTGAATGAAAGGAGCTGGCATCTCACTCTCTTTGAATCTTCTTTAACATGCTAGGATTAGCAGGAAAAAGCAAAAAATTTCAGAATTGCACCTTGCAATGTGGAGATATTACTGTTTGTGCATTTACAATATTCATTGATTTTTGCCATTGAAAAACATCATGTTATTCATATACCAGAAATGTTTGAAGCTACTGACTGAATGAAAGGAGCTGGCATCTCACTCTCTTTGAATCTTCTTTATCATGCTAGGATTAGCAGGAAAAAGCAAAAAATTTCAGAATTGCACCTTGCAATGTGGAGATATTACTGTTTGTGCATTTACAATATTCATTGATTTTTGCCATTGAAAAACGTCCAGAAATGTTTGAAGCTACTGACTGAATGAAAGGAGCTGGCATCTCACTCTCTTTGAATCTTCTTTATCATGCTAGGATTAGCAGGAAAAAGAAAAAAATTTCAGAATTGCACCTTGCAACTTGGAGATATTACTGTTTGTGCATTTACAATATTCATTGATTTTTGCCATTGAAAAACGTCCAGAAATGTTTGAAGCTACTGACTGAATGAAAGGAGCTGGCATCTCACTCTCTTTGAATGTTCTTTATCATGCTAGGATTAGCAGGAAAAAGCAAAAAATTTCAGAATTGCACCTTGCAATGTGGAGATATTACTGTTTGTGCATTTACAATATTCATTGATTTTTGCCATTGAAAAACATCATGTTATTCATATACCAGAAATGTTTGAAGCTACTGACTGAATGAAAGGAGCTGGCATCTCACTCTCTTTGAATCTTCTTTATCATGCTAGGATTAGCAGGAAAAAGCAAAAAATTTCAGAATTGCACCTTGCAATGTGGAGATATTACGGTTTGTGCATTTACAATATTCATTGATTTTTGCCATTGAAAAACATCATGTTATTCATATACCAGAAATGTTTGAAGCTACTGACTGAATGAAAGGAGCTGGCATCTCACTCTCTTTGAATCTTCTTTATCATGCTAGGATTAGCAGGAAAAAGCAAAAAATTTCAGAATTGCACCTTGCAATGTGGAGATATTACTGTTTGTGCATTTACAATATTCATTGATTTTTGCTATTGAAAAACATCATGTTATTCATATACCAGAAATGTTTGAAGCTACTGACTGAATGAAAGGAGCTGGCATCTCACTCTCTTTGAATCTTCTTTATCATGCTAGGATTAGCAGGAAAAAGCAAAAAATTTCAGAATTGCACCTTGCAATGTGGAGATATTACTGTTTGTGCATTTACAATATTCATTGATTTTTGCTATTGAAAAACATCATGTTATTCATATACCAGAAATGTTTGAAGCTACTGACTGAATGAAAGGAGCTGGCATCTCACTCTCTTTGAATCTTCTTTATCATGCTAGGATTAGCAGGAAAAAGCAAAAAATTTCAGAATTGCACCTTGCAATGTGGAGATATTACTGTTTGTGCATTTACAATATTCATTGATTTTTGCCATTGAAAAACGTCCAGAAATGTTTGAAGCTACTGACTGAATGAAAGGAGCTGGCATCTCACTCTCTTTGAATCTTCTTTATCATGCTAGGATTAGCAGGAAAAAGCAAAAAATTTCAGAATTGCACCTTGCAATGTGGAGATATTACTGTTTGTGCATTTACAATTTTCATTGATTTTTGCCATTGAAAAACATCATGTTATTCATATAACAGAAATGTTTGAATCTACTGACTGAATGAAAGGAGCTGGCATCTCACTCTCTTTGAATCTTCTTTATCATGCTAGGATTAGCAGGAAAAAGCAAAAAAAATCAGAATTGCACCTTGCAATGTGGAGATATTACTGTTTGTGCATTTACAATATTCATTGATTTTTGCCATTGAAAAACATCATGTTATTCATATACCAGAAATGTTTGAAGCTACTGACTGAATGAAAGGAGCTGGCATCTCACTCTCTTTGAATCTTTTTTATCATGCTAGGATTAGCAGGAAAAAGCAAAAAATTTCAGAATTGCACCTTGCAATGTGGAGATATTACTGTTTGTGCATTTACAATATTCATTGATTTTTGCCATTGAAAAACGTCCAGAAATGTTTGAAGCTACTTACTGAATGAAAGGAGCTGGCATCTCACTCTCTTTGAATCTTCTTTATCATGCTAGGATTAGCAGGAAAAAGCAAAAAATTTCAGAATTGCACCTTGCAATGTGGAGATATTACTGTTTGTGCATTTACAATATTCATTGATTTTTGCCATTGAAAAACGTCCAGAAATGTTTGAAGCTACTGACTGAATGAAAGGAGCTGGCATCTCACTCTCTTTGAATCTTCTTTATCATGCTAGGATTAGCAGGAAAAAGCAAAAAATTTCAGAATTGCACCTTGCAATGTGGAGATATTACTGTTTGTGCATTTACAATATTCATTGATTTTTGCCATTGAAAAACGTCCAGAAATGTTTGAAGTTACTGACTGAATGAAAGGAGCTGGCATCTCACTCTCTTTGAATCTTCTTTATCATGCTAGGATTAGCAGGAAAAAGCAAAAAATTTCAGAATTGCACCTTGCAATGTGGAGATATTACTGTTTGTGCATTTACAATATTCATTGATTTTTGCCATTGAAAAACGTCCAGAAATGTTTGAAGCTACTGACTGAATGAAAGGAGCTGGCATCTCACTCTCTTTGAATCTTCTTTATCATGCTAGGATTAGCAGGAAAAAGCAAAAAATTTCAGAATTGCACCTTGCAATGTGGAGATATTACTGTTTGTGCATTTACAATATTCATTGATTTTTGCCATTGAAAAACATCATGTTATTCATATACCAGAAATGTTTGAAGCTACTGACTGAATGAAAGGAGCTGGCATCTCACTCTCTTTGAATCTTCTTTATCATGCTAGGATTAGCAGGAAAAAGCAAAAAATTTCAGAATTGCACCTTGCAATGTGGAGATATTACTGTTTGTGCATTTACAATATTCATTGATTTTTGCCATTGAAAAACGTCCAGAAATGTTTGAAGCTACTGACTGAATGAAAGGAGCTGGCATCTCACTCTCTTTGAATCTTCTTTATCATGCTAGGATTAGCAGGAAAAAGCAAAAAATTTCAGAATTGCACCTTGCAATGTGGAGATATTACTGTTTGTGCATTTACAATATTCATTGATTTTTGCCATTGAAAAACGTCCAGAAATGTTTGAAGCTACTGACTGAATGAAAGGAGCTGGCATCTCAATCTCTTTGAATCTTCTTTATCATGCTAGGATTAGCAGGAAAAAGCAAAAAATTTCAGAATTGCACCTTGCAATGTGGAGATATTACTGTTTGTGCGTTTACAATATTCATTGATTTTTGCCATTGAAAAACGTCCAGAAATGTTTGAAGCTACTGACTGAATGAAAGGAGCTGGCATCTCACTCTCTTTGAATCTTCTTTATCATGCTAGGATTAGCAGGAAAAAGCAAAAAATTTCAGAATTGCACCTTGCAATGTGGAGATATTACTGTTTGTGCATTTACAATATTCATTGATTTTTGCCATTGAAAAACGTCCAGAAATGTTTGAAGCTACTGACTGAATGAAAGGAGCTGGCATCTCACTCTCTTTGAATCTTCTTTATCATGCTAGGATTAGCAGGAAAAAGCAAAAAATTTCAGAATTGCACCTTGCAATGTGGAGATATTACTGTTTGTGCATTTACAATATTCATTGATTTTTGCCATTGAAAAACATCATGTTATTCATATACCAGAAATGTTTGAAGCTACTGACTGAATGAAAGGAGCTGGCATCTCACTCTCTTTGAATCTTCTTTATCATGCTAGGATTAGCAGGAAAAAGCAAAAAATTTCAGAATTGCACCTTGCAATGTTGAGATATTACTGTTTGTGTATTTACAATATTCATTGATTTTTGCCATTGAAAAACATCATGTTATTCATATACCAGAAATGTTTGAAGCTACTGACTGAATGAAAGGAGCTGGCATCTCACTCTCTTTGAATCTTCTTTATCATGCTAGGATTAGCAGCAAAAAGCAAAAAATTTCAGAATTGCACCTTGCAATGTGGAGATATTACTGTTTGTGCATTTACAATATTCATTGATTTTTGCCATTGAAAAACATCATGTGATTCATATACCAGAAATGTTTGAAGCTACTGACTGAATGAAAGGAGCTGGCATCTCACTCTCTTTGAAACTTCTTTATCATGCTAGGATTAGCAGGAAAAAGCAAAAAATTTCAGAATTGCACCTTGCAATGTGGAGATATTACTGTTTGTGCATTTACAATATTCATTGATTTTTGCCATTGAAAAATGTCCAGAAATGTTTGAAGCTACTGACTGAATGAAAGGAGCTGGCATCTCACTCTCTTTGAATCTTCTTTAACATGCTAGGATTAGCAGGAAAAAGCAAAAAATTTCAGAATTGCACCTTGCAATGTGGAGATATTACTGTTTGTGCATTTACAATATTCATTGATTTTTGCCATTGAAAAACATCATGTTATTCATATACCAGAAATGTTTGAAGCTACTGACTGAATGAAAGGAGCTGGCATCTCACTCTCTTTGAATCTTCTTTATCATGCTAGGATTAGCAGGAAAAAGCAAAAAATTTCAGAATTGCACCTTGCAATGTGGAGATATTACTGTTTGTGCATTTACAATATTCATTGATTTTTGCCATTGAAAAACGTCCAGAAATGTTTGAAGCTACTGACTGAATGAAAGGAGCTGGCATCTCACTCTCTTTGAATCTTCTTTATCATGCTAGGATTAGCAGGAAAAAGAAAAAAATTTCAGAATTGCACCTTGCAACTTGGAGATATTACTGTTTGTGCATTTACAATATTCATTGATTTTTGCCATTGAAAAACGTCCAGAAATGTTTGAAGCTACTGACTGAATGAAAGGAGCTGGCATCTCACTCTCTTTGAATGTTCTTTATCATGCTAGGATTAGCAGGAAAAAGCAAAAAATTTCAGAATTGCACCTTGCAATGTGGAGATATTACTGTTTGTGCATTTACAATATTCATTGATTTTTGCCATTGAAAAACATCATGTTATTCATATACCAGAAATGTTTGAAGCTACTGACTGAATGAAAGGAGCTGGCATCTCACTCTCTTTGAATCTTCTTTATCATGCTAGGATTAGCAGGAAAAAGCAAAAAATTTCAGAATTGCACCTTGCAATGTGGAGATATTACGGTTTGTGCATTTACAATATTCATTGATTTTTGCCATTGAAAAACATCATGTTATTCATATACCAGAAATGTTTGAAGCTACTGACTGAATGAAAGGAGCTGGCATCTCACTCTCTTTGAATCTTCTTTATCATGCTAGGATTAGCAGGAAAAAGCAAAAAATTTCAGAATTGCACCTTGCAATGTGGAGATATTACTGTTTGTGCATTTACAATATTCATTGATTTTTGCTATTGAAAAACATCATGTTATTCATATACCAGAAATGTTTGAAGCTACTGACTGAATGAAAGGAGCTGGCATCTCACTCTCTTTGAATCTTCTTTATCATGCTAGGATTAGCAGGAAAAAGCAAAAAATTTCAGAATTGCACCTTGCAATGTGGAGATATTACTGTTTGTGCATTTACAATATTCATTGATTTTTGCTATTGAAAAACATCATGTTATTCATATACCAGAAATGTTTGAAGCTACTGACTGAATGAAAGGAGCTGGCATCTCACTCTCTTTGAATCTTCTTTATCATGCTAGGATTAGCAGGAAAAAGCAAAAAATTTCAGAATTGCACCTTGCAATGTGGAGATATTACTGTTTGTGCATTTACAATATTCATTGATTTTTGCCATTGAAAAACGTCCAGAAATGTTTGAAGCTACTGACTGAATGAAAGGAGCTGGCATCTCACTCTCTTTGAATCTTCTTTATCATGCTAGGATTAGCAGGAAAAAGCAAAAAATTTCAGAATTGCACCTTGCAATGTGGAGATATTACTGTTTGTGCATTTACAATTTTCATTGATTTTTGCCATTGAAAAACATCATGTTATTCATATAACAGAAATGTTTGAATCTACTGACTGAATGAAAGGAGCTGGCATCTCACTCTCTTTGAATCTTCTTTATCATGCTAGGATTAGCAGGAAAAAGCAAAAAATTTCAGAATTGCACCTTGTAATGTGGAGATATTACTGTTTGTGCATTTACAATATTCATTGATTTTTGCCATTGAAAAACGTCCAGAAATGTTTGAAGCTACTGACTGAATGAAAGGAGCTGGCATCTCACTCTCTTTGAATCTTCTTTATCATGCTAGGATTAGCAGGAAATAGCAAAAAATTTCAGAATTGCACCTTGCAATGTGGAGATATTACTGTTTGTGCATTTACAATATTCATTGATTTTTGCCATTGAAAAACGTCCAGAAATGTTTGAAGCTACTGACTGAATGAAAGGAGCTGGCATCTCACTCTCTTTGAATCTTCTTTATCATGCTAGGATTAGCAGGAAAAAGCAAAAAAATTCAGAATTGCACCTTGCAATGTGGAGATATTACTGTTTGTGCATTTACAATATTCATTGATTTTTGCCATTGAAAAACGTCCAGAAATGTTTGAAGCTACTGATTGAATGAAAGGAGCTGGCATCTCACTCTCTTTGAATCTTCTTTATCATGCTAGGATTAGCAGGAAAAAGCAAAAAATTTCAGAATTGCACCTTGCAATGTGGAGATATTACTGTTTGTGCATTTACAATATTCATTGATTTTTGCCATTGAAAAACGTCCAGAAATGTTTGAAGCTACTGACTGAATGAAAGGAGCTGGCATCTCACTCTCTTTGAATCTTCTTTATCATGCTAGGATTAGCAGGAAAAAGCAAAAAATTTCAGAATTGCACCTTGCAATGTGGAGATATTACTGTTTGTGCATTTACACTATTCATTGATTTTTGCCATTGAAAAACGTCCAGAAATGTTTAAAGCTACTGACTGAATGAAAGGAGCTGGCATCTCACTCTCTTTGAATCTTCTTTATCATGCTAGGTTTAGCAGGAAAAAGCAAAAAATTTCAGAATTGCACCTTGCAATGTGGAGATATTACTGTTTGTGCATTTACAATATTCATTGATTTTTGCCATTGAAAAACGTCCAGAAATGTTTGAAGCTACTGACTGAATGAAAGGAGCTGGCATCTCACTCTCTTTGAATCTTCTTTATCATGCTAGGATTAGCAGGAAAAAGCAAAAAATTTCAGAATTGCACCATGCAATGTGGAGATATTACTGTTTGTGCATTTACAATATTCATTGATTTTTGCCATTGAAAAACGTCCAGAAATGTTTGAAGCTACTGACTGAATGAAAGGAGCTGGCATCTCACTCTCTTTGAATCTTCTTTATCATGCTAGGATTAGCAGGAAAAAGCAAAAAATTTCAGAATTGCACCTTGCAATGTGGAGATATTACTGTTTGTGCATTTACAATATTCATTGATTTTTGCCATTGAAAAACGTCCAGAAATGTTTAAAGCTACTGACTGAATGAAAGGAGCTGGCATCTCACTCTCTTTGAATCTTCTTTATCATGCTAGGATTAGCAGAAAAAAGCAAAAAATTTCAGAATTGCACCTTGCAATGTGGAGATATTACTGTTTGTGCATTTACAATATTCATTGATTTTTGCCATTGAAAAACATCATGTTATTCATATACCAGAAATGTTTGAAGCTACTGACTGAATGAAAGGAGCGGGCATCTCACTCTCTTTGAATCTTCTTTATCATGCTAGGATTAGCAGGAAAAAGCAAAAAATTTCAGAATTGCACCTTGCAATGTGGAGATATTACTGTTTGTGCATTTACAATATTCATTGATTTTTGCCATTGAAAAACATCATGTTATTCATATACCAGAAATGTTTGAAGCTACTGACTGAATGAAAGGAGCTGGCATCTCACTCTCTTTGAATCTTCTTTATCATGCTAGGATTAGCAGGAAAAAGCAAAAAATTTCAGAATTGCACCTTGCAATGTGGAGATATTACTGTTTGTGCATTTACAATATTCATTGATTTTTGCCATTGAAAAACGTCCAGAAATGTTTGAAGCTACTGACTGAATGAAAGGAGCTGGCATCTCACTCTCTTTGAATCTTCTTTATCATGCTAGGATTAGCAGAAAAAAGCAAAAAATTTCAGAATTGCACCTTGCAATGTGGAGATATTACTGTTTGTGCATTTACAATATTCATTGATTTTTGCCATTGAAAAACATCATGTTATTCATATACCAGAAATGTTTGAAGCTACTGACTGAATGAAAGGAGCGGGCATCTCACTCTCTTTGAATCTTCTTTATCATTCTAGGATTAGCAGGAAAAAGCAAAAAAATTCAGAATTGCACCTTGCAATGTGGAGATATTAGTGTTTGTGCATTTACAATATTCATTGATTTTTGCCATTGAAAAACGTCCAGAAATGTTTGAAGCTACTGACTGAATGAAAGGAGCTGGCATCTCACTCTCTTTGAATCTTCTTTACCATGCTAGGATTAGCAGGAAAAAGCAAAAAATTTCAGAATTGCACCTTGCAATGTGGAGATATTACTGTTTGTGCATTTACAATATTCATTGATTTTTGCCATTGAAAAACGTCCAGAAATGTTTGATGCTACTGACTGAATAAAAGGAGCTGGCATCTCACTCTCTTTGAATCTTCTTTATCATGCTAGGATTAGCAGGAAAAATCAAAAAATTTCAGAATTGCACCTTGCAATGTGGAGATATTACTGTTTGTGCATTTACAATATTCATTGATTTTTGCCATTGAAAAACGTCCAGAAATGTTTGAAGCTACTGACTGAATGAAAGGAGCTGGCATCTCACTCTCTTTGAATCTTCTTTATCATGCTAGGATTAGCAGGAAAAAGCAAAATATTTCAGAATTGCACCTTGCAATGTGGAGATATTACTGTTTGTGCATTTACAATATTCATTGATTTTTGCCATTGAAAAACGTCCAGAAATGTTTGAAGCTACTGACTGAATGAAAGGAGCTGGCATCTCACTCTCTTTGAATCTTCTTTATCATGCTAGGATTAGCAGGAAAAAGCAAAAAATTTCAGAATTGCACCTTGCAATGTGGAGATATTACTGTTTGTGCATTTACAATATTCATTGATTTTTGCCATTGAAAAACATCATGTTATTCATATACCAGAAATGTTTGAAGCTACTGACTGAATGAAAGGAGCTGGCATCTCACTCTCTTTGAATCTTCTTTATCATGCTAGGATTAGCAGAAAAAAAGCAAAAAATTTCAGAATTGCACCTTGCAATGTGGAGATATTACTGTTTGTGCATTTACAATATTCATTGATTTTTGCCATTGAAAAACATCATGTTATTCATATACCAGAAATGTTTGAAGCTACTGACTGAATGAAAGGAGCTGGCAATTCACTCTCTTTGAATCTTCTTTATCATGCTAGGATTAGCAGGAAAAAGCAAAAAATTTCAGAATTGCACCTTGCAATGTGGAGATATTACTGTTTGTGCATTTACAATATTCATTGATTTTTGCCATTGAAAAACGTCCAGAAATGTTTGAAGCTACTGACTGAATGAAAGGAGCTGGCATCTCACTCTCTTTGAATCTTCTTTATCATGCTAGGATTAGCAGGAAAAAGCAAAATATTTCAGAATTGCACCTTGCAATGTGGAGATATTACTGTTTGTGCATTTACAATATTCATTGATTTTTGCCATTGAAAAACGTCCAGAAATGTTTGAAGCTACTGACTGAATGAAAGGAGCTGGCATCTCACTCTCTTTGAATCTTCTTTATCATGCTAGGATTAGCAGGAAAAAGCAAAAAATTTCAGAATTGCACCTTGCAATGTGGAGATATTACTGTTTGTGCATTTACAATATTCATTGATTTTTGCCATTGAAAAACATCATGTTATTCATATACCAGAAATGTTTGAAGCTACTGACTGAATGAAAGGAGCTGGCATCTCACTCTCTTTGAATCTTCTTTATCATGCTAGGATTAGCAGAAAAAAGCAAAAAATTTCAGAATTGCACCTTGCAATGTGGAGATATTACTGTTTGTGCATTTACAATATTCATTGATTTTTGCCATTGAAAAACATCATGTTATTCATATACCAGAAATGTTTGAAGCTACTGACTGAATGAAAGGAGCTGGCAATTCACTCTCTTTGAATCTTCTTTATCATGCTAGGATTAGCAGGAAAAAGCAAAACATTTCAGAATTGCACCTTGCAATGTGGAGATATTACTGTTTGTGCATTTACAATATTCATTGATTTTTGCCATTGAAAAACGTCCAGAAATGTTTGAAGCTACTGACTGAATGAAAGGAGCTGGCATCTCACTCTCTTTGAATCTTCTTTATCATGCTAGGATTAGCAGGAAAAAGCAAAAAATTTCAGAATTGCACCTTGCAATGTGGAGATATTACTGTTTGTGCATTTACAATATTCATTGATTTTTGCCATTGAAAAACGTCCAGAAATGTTTGAAGCTACTGACTGAATGAAAGGAGCTGGCATCTCACTCTCTTTGAATCTTCTTCATCATGCTAGGATTAGCAGGAAAAAGCAAAAAATTTCAGAATTGCACCTTGCAATGTGGAGATATTACTGTTTGTGCATTTACAATATTCATTGATTTTTGCCATTGAAAAACATCATGTTATTCATATACCAGAAATGTTTGAAGCTACTGACTGAATGAAAGGAGCTGGCATCTCACTCTCTTTGAATCTTCTTTATCATGCTAGGATTAGCAGGAAAAAGCAAAAAATTTCAGAATTGCACCTTGCAATGTGGAGATATTACTGTTTGTGCATTTACAATATTCATTGATTTTTGCCATTGAAAAACGTCCAGAAATGTTTGAAGCTACTGACTGAATGAAAGGAGCTGGCATCTCACTCTCTTTGAATCTTCTTTATCATGCTAGGATTAGCAGGAAAAAGCAAAAAATTTCAGAATTGCACCTTGCAATGTGGAGATATTACTGTTTGTGCATTTACAATATTCATTGATTTTTGCCATTGAAAAACGTCCAGAAATGTTTGAAGCTACTGACTGAATGAAAGGAGCTGGCATCTCACTCTCTTTGAATCTTCTTTATCATGCTAGGTTTAGCAGGAAAAAGCAAAAAATTTCAGAATTGCACCTTGCAATGTGGAGATATTACTGTTTGTGCATTTACAATATTCATTGATTTTTGCCATTGAAAAACGTCCAGAAATGTTTGAAGCTACTGACTGAATGAAAGGAGCTGGCATCTCACTCTCTTTGAATCTTCTTTATCATGCTAGGATTAGCAGGAAAAAGCAAAAAATTTCAGAATTGCACCATGCAATGTGGAGATATTACTGTTTGTGCATTTACAATATTCATTGATTTTTGCCATTGAAAAACGTCCAGAAATGTTTGAAGCTACTGAATGAATGAAAGGAGCTGGCATCTCACTCTCTTTGAATCTTCTTTATCATGCTAGGATTAGCAGGAAAAAGCAAAAAATTTCAGAATTGCACCTTGCAATGTGGAGATATTACTGTTTGTGCATTTACAATATTCATTGATTTTTGCCATTGAAAAACGTCCAGAAATGTTTGAAGCTACTGACTGAATGAAAGGAGCTGGCATCTCACTCTCTTTGAATCTTCTTTATCATGCTAGGATTAGCAGGAAAAAGCAAAAAATTTCAGAATTGCACCTTGCAATGTGGAGATATTACTGTTTGTGCATTTACACTATTCATTGATTTTTGCCATTGAAAAACGTCCAGAAATGTTTAAAGCTACTGACTGAATGAAAGGAGCTGGCATCTCACTCTCTTTGAATCTTCTTTATCATGCTAGGTTTAGCAGGAAAAAGCAAAAAATTTCAGAATTGCACCTTGCAATGTGGAGATATTACTGTTTGTGCATTTACAATATTCATTGATTTTTGCCATTGAAAAACGTCCAGAAATGTTTGAAGCTACTGACTGAATGAAAGGAGCTGGCATCTCAATCTCTTTGAATCTTCTTTATCATGCTAGGATTAGCAGGAAAAAGCAAAAAATTTCAGAATTGCACCATGCAATGTGGAGATATTACTGTTTGTGCATTTACAATATTCATTGATTTTTGCCATTGAAAAACGTCCAGAAATGTTTGAAGCTACTGACTGAATGAAAGGAGCTGGCATCTCACTCTCTTTGAATCTTCTTTATCATGCTAGGATTAGCAGGAAAAAGCAAAAAATTTCAGAATTGCACCTTGCAATGTGGAGATATTACTGTTTGTGCATTTACAATATTCATTGATTTTTGCCATTGAAAAACGTCCAGAAATGTTTAAAGCTACTGACTGAATGAAAGGAGCTGGCATCTCACTCTCTTTGAATCTTCTTTATCATGCTAGGATTAGCAGAAAAAAGCAAAAAATTTCAGAATTGCACCTTGCAATGTGGAGATATTACTGTTTGTGCATTTACAATATTCATTGATTTTTGCCATTGAAAAACATCATGTTATTCATATACCAGAAATGTTTGAAGCTACTGACTGAATGAAAGGAGCGGGCATCTCACTCTCTTTGAATCTTCTTTATCATGCTAGGATTAGCAGGAAAAAGCAAAAAATTTCAGAATTGCACCTTGCAATGTGGAGATATTACTGTTTGTGCATTTACAATATTCATTGATTTTTGCCATTGAAAAACATCATGTTATTCATATACCAGAAATGTTTGAAGCTACTGACTGAATGAAAGGAGCTGGCATCTCACTCTCTTTGAATCTTCTTTATCATGCTAGGATTAGCAGGAAAAAGCAAAAAATTTCAGAATTGCACCTTGCAATGTGGAGATATTACTGTTTGTGCATTTACAATATTCATTGATTTTTGCCATTGAAAAACATCATGTTATTCATATACCAGAAATGTTTGAAGCTACTGACTGAATGAAAGGAGCGGGCATCTCACTCTCTTTGAATCTTCTTTATCATTCTAGGATTAGCAGGAAAAAGCAAAAAAATTCAGAATTGCACCTTGCAATGTGGAGATATTAGTGTTTGTGCATTTACAATATTCATTGATTTTTGCCATTGAAAAACGTCCAGAAATGTTTGAAGCTACTGACTGAATGAAAGGAGCTGGCATCTCACTCTCTTTGAATCTTCTTTACCATGCTAGGATTAGCAGGAAAAAGCAAAAAATTTCAGAATTGCACCTTGCAATGTGGAGATATTACTGTTTGTGCATTTACAATATTCATTGATTTTTGCCATTGAAAAACGTCCAGAAATGTTTGATGCTACTGACTGAATAAAAGGAGCTGGCATCTCACTCTCTTTGAATCTTCTTTATCATGCTAGGATTAGCAGGAAAAAGCAAAAAATTTCAGAATTGCACCTTGCAATGTGGAGATATTACTGTTTGTGCATTTACAATATTCATTGATTTTTGCCATTGAAAAACGTCCAGAAATGTTTGAAGCTACTGACTGAATGAAAGGAGCTGGCATCTCACTCTCTTTGAATCTTCTTTATCATGCTAGGATTAGCAGGAAAAAGCAAAATATTTCAGAATTGCACCTTGCAATGTGGAGATATTACTGTTTGTGCATTTACAATATTCATTGATTTTTGCCATTGAAAAACGCCCAGAAATGTTTGAAGCTACTGACTGAATGAAAGGAGCTGGCATCTCACTCTCTTTGAATCTTCTTTATCATGCTAGGATTAGCAGGAAAAAGCAAAAAATTTCAGAATTGCACCTTGCAATGTGGAGATATTACTGTTTGTGCATTTACAATATTCATTGATTTTTGCCATTGAAAAACATCATGTTATTCATATACCAGAAATGTTTGAAGCTACTGACTGAATGAAAGGAGCTGGCATCTCACTCTCTTTGAATCTTCTTTATCATGCTAGGATTAGCAGAAAAAAGCAAAAAATTTCAGAATTGCACCTTGCAATGTGGAGATATTACTGTTTGTGCATTTACAATATTCATTGATTTTTGCCATTGAAAAACATCATGTTATTCATATACCAGAAATGTTTGAAGCTACTGACTGAATGAAAGGAGCTGGCAATTCACTCTCTTTGAATCTTCTTTATCATGCTAGGATTAGCAGGAAAAAGCAAAACATTTCAGAATTGCACCTTGCAATGTGGAGATATTACTGTTTGTGCATTTACAATATTCATTGATTTTTGCCATTGAAAAACGTCCAGAAATGTTTGAAGCTACTGACTGAATGAAAGGAGCTGGCATCTCACTCTCTTTGAATCTTCTTTATCATGCTAGGATTAGCAGGAAAAAGCAAAAAATTTCAGAATTGCACCTTGCAATGTGGAGATATTACTGTTTGTGCATTTACAATATTCATTGATTTTTGCCATTGAAAAACGTCCAGAAATGTTTGAAGCTACTGACTGAATGAAAGGAGCTGGCATCTCACTCTCTTTGAATCTTCTTTATCATGCTAGGATTAGCAGGAAAAAGCAAAAAATTTCAGAATTGCACCTTGCAATGTGGAGATATTACTGTTTGTGCATTTACAATATTCATTGATTTTTGCCATTGAAAAACATCATGTTATTCATATACCAGAAATGTTTGAAGCTACTGACTGAATGAAAGGAGCTGGCATCCCACTCTCTTTGAATCTTCTTTATCATGCTAGGATTAGCAGGAAAAAGCAAAAAATTTCAGAATTGCACCTTGCAATGTGGAGAAATTACTGTTTGTGCATTTACAATATTCATTGATTTTTGCCATTGAAAAACGTCCAGAAATGTTTGAAGCTACTGACTGAATGAAAGGAGCTGGCATCTCACTCTCTTTGAATCTTCTTTATCATGCTAGGATTAGCAGGAAAAAGCAAAAAATTTCAGAATTGCACCTTGCAATGTGGAGATATTACTGTTTGTGCATTTACAATATTCATTGATTTTTGCCATTGAAAAACATCATGTTATTCATATACCAGAAATGTTTGAAGCTACTGACTGAATGAAAGGAGCTGGCATCTCACTCTCTTTGAATCTTCTTTATCATGCTAGGATTAGCAGGAAAAAGCAAAAAATTTCAGAATTGCACCTTGCAATGTGGAGATATTACTGTTTGTGCATTTACAATATTCATTGATTTTTGCCATTGAAAAACGTCCAGAAATGTTTGAAGCTACTGACTGAATGAAAGGAGCTGGCATCTCACTCTCTTTGAATCTTCTTTGTCATGCTAGGATTAGCAGGAAAAAGCAAAACATTTCAGAATTGCACCTTGCAATGTGGAGATATTACTGTTTGTGCATTTACAATATTCATTGATTTTTGCCATTGAAAAACGTCCAGAAATGTTTGAAGCTACTGACTGAATGAAAGGAGCTGGCATCTCACTCTCTTTGAATCTTCTTTATCATGCTAGGATTAGCAGGAAAAAGCAAAAAATTTCAGAATTGCACCTTGCAATGTGGAGATATTACTATTTGTGCATTTACAATATTCATTGATTTTTGCCATTGAAAAACATCATGTTATTCATATACCAGAAATGTTTGAAGCTACTGACTGAATGAAAGGAGCTGGCATCTCACTCTCTTTGAATCTTCTTTATCATGCTAGGATTAGCAGGAAAAAGCAAAAAATTTCAGAATTGCACCTTGCAATGTGGAGATATTACTGTTTGTGCATTTACAATATTCATTGATTTTTGCCATTGAAAAACATCATGTTATTCATATACCAGAAATGTTTGAAGCTACTGACTGAATGAAATGAGCTGGCATCTCACTCTCTTTGAATCTTCTTTATCATGCTAGGATTAGCAGGAAAAAGCAAAAAATTTCAGAATTGCACCTTGCAATGTGAAGATATTACTGTTTGTGCATTTACAATATTCATTGATTTTTGCCATTGAAAAACGTCCAGAAATGTTTGAAGCTACTGACTGAATGAAAGGAGCTGGCATCTCACTCTCTTTGAATCTTCTTTATCATGCTAGGATTAGCAGGAAAAAGCAAAACATTTCAGAATTGCACCTTGCAATGTGGAGATATTACTGTTTGTGCATTTACAATATTCACTGATTTTTGCCATTGAAAAACGTCCAGAAATGTTTGAAGCTACTGACTGAATGAAAGGAGCTGGCATCTCACTCTCTTTGAATCTTCTTTATCATGCTAGGATTAGCAGGAAAAAGCAAAAAATTTCAGAATTGCACCTTGCAATGTGGAGATATTACTGTTTGTGCATTTACAATATTCATTGATTTTTGCCATTGAAAAACATCATGTTATTCATATACCAGAAATGTTTGAAGCTACTGACTGAATGAAAGGAGCTGGCATCTCACTCTCTTTGAATCTTCTTTATCATGCTAGGATTAGCAGGAAAAAGCAAAAAATTTCAGAATTGCACCTTGCAATGTGGAGAAATTACTGTTTGTGCATTTACAATATTCATTGATTTTTGCCATTGAAAAACGTCCAGAAATGTTTGAAGCTACTGACTGAATGAAAGGAGCTGGCATCTCACTCTCTTTGAATCTTCTTTATCATGCTAGGATTAGCAGGAAAAAGCAAAAAATTTCAGAATTGCACCTTGCAATGTGGAGATATTACTGTTTGTGCATTTACAATATTCATTGATTTTTGCCATTGAAAAACGTCCAGAAATGTTTAAAGCTACTGACTGAATGAAAGGAGCTGGCATCTCACTCTCTTTGAATCTTCTTTATCATGCTAGGATTAGCAGAAAAAAGCAAAAAATTTCAGAATTGCACCTTGCAATGTGGAGATATTACTGTTTGTGCATTTACAATATTCATTGATTTTTGCCATTGAAAAACATCATGTTATTCATATACCAGAAATGTTTGAAGCTACTGACTGAATGAAAGGAGCGGGCATCTCACTCTCTTTGAATCTTCTTTATCATGCTAGGATTAGCAGGAAAAAGCAAAAAATTTCAGAATTGCACCTTGCAATGTGGAGATATTACTGTTTGTGCATTTACAATATTCATTGATTTTTGCCATTGAAAAACATCATGTTATTCATATACCAGAAATGTTTGAAGCTACTGACTGAATGAAAGGAGCTGGCATCTCACTCTCTTTGAATCTTCTTTATCATGCTAGGATTAGCAGGAAAAAGCAAAAAATTTCAGAATTGCACCTTGCAATGTGGAGATATTACTGTTTGTGCATTTACAATATTCATTGATTTTTGCCATTGAAAAACATCATGTTATTCATATACCAGAAATGTTTGAAGCTACTGACTGAATGAAAGGAGCGGGCATCTCACTCTCTTTGAATCTTCTTTATCATTCTAGGATTAGCAGGAAAAAGCAAAAAAATTCAGAATTGCACCTTGCAATGTGGAGATATTAGTGTTTGTGCATTTACAATATTCATTGATTTTTGCCATTGAAAAACGTCCAGAAATGTTTGAAGCTACTGACTGAATGAAAGGAGCTGGCATCTCACTCTCTTTGAATCTTCTTTACCATGCTAGGATTAGCAGGAAAAAGCAAAAAATTTCAGAATTGCACCTTGCAATGTGGAGATATTACTGTTTGTGCATTTACAATATTCATTGATTTTTGCCATTGAAAAACGTCCAGAAATGTTTGATGCTACTGACTGAATAAAAG
Source organism: Phyllobates terribilis (assembly GCF_046119375.1). Lineage (NCBI taxonomy): Eukaryota > Metazoa > Chordata > Amphibia > Anura > Dendrobatidae > Phyllobates > Phyllobates terribilis. Next base: position 74,298 of record NW_027365612.1, on the reverse strand, counting down.
GAGCTGGCATCTCACTCTCTTTGAATCTTCTTTATCATGCTAGGATTAGCAGGAAAAAGCAAAAAATTTCAGAATTGCACCTTGCAATGTGGAGATATTACTGTTTGTGCATTTACAATATTCATTGATTTTTGCCATTGAAAAACGTCCAGAAATGTTTGAAGCTACTGACTGAATGAAAGGAGCTGGCATCTCACTCTCTTTGAATCTTCTTTATCATGCTAGGATTAGCAGGAAAAAGCAAAATATTTCAGAATTGCACCTTGCAATGTGGAGATATTACTGTTTGTGCATTTACAATATTCATTGATTTTTGCCATTGAAAAACGCCCAGAAATGTTTGAAGCTACTGACTGAATGAAAGGAGCTGGCATCTCACTCTCTTTGAATCTTCTTTATCATGCTAGGATTAGCAGGAAAAAGCAAAAAATTTCAGAATTGCACCTTGCAATGTGGAGATATTACTGTTTGTGCATTTACAATATTCATTGATTTTTGCCATTGAAAAACATCATGTTATTCATATACCAGAAATGTTTGAAGCTACTGACTGAATGAAAGGAGCTGGCATCTCACTCTCTTTGAATCTTCTTTATCATGCTAGGATTAGCAGAAAAAAGCAAAAAATTTCAGAATTGCACCTTGCAATGTGGAGATATTACTGTTTGTGCATTTACAATATTCATTGATTTTTGCCATTGAAAAACATCATGTTATTCATATACCAGAAATGTTTGAAGCTACTGACTGAATGAAAGGAGCTGGCAATTCACTCTCTTTGAATCTTCTTTATCATGCTAGGATTAGCAGGAAAAAGCAAAACATTTCAGAATTGCACCTTGCAATGTGGAGATATTACTGTTTGTGCATTTACAATATTCATTGATTTTTGCCATTGAAAAACGTCCAGAAATGTTTGAAGCTACTGACTGAATGAAAGGAGCTGGCATCTCACTCTCTTTGAATCTTCTTTATCATGCTAGGATTAGCAGGAAAAAGCAAAAAATTTCAGAATTGCACCTTGCAATGTGGAGATATTACTGTTTGTGCATTTACAATATTCATTGATTTTTGCCATTGAAAAACGTCCAGAAATGTTTGAAGCTACTGACTGAATGAAAGGAGCTGGCATCTCACTCTCTTTGAATCTTCTTTATCATGCTAGGATTAGCAGGAAAAAGCAAAAAATTTCAGAATTGCACCTTGCAATGTGGAGATATTACTGTTTGTGCATTTACAATATTCATTGATTTTTGCCATTGAAAAACATCATGTTATTCATATACCAGAAATGTTTGAAGCTACTGACTGAATGAAAGGAGCTGGCATCTCACTCTCTTTGAATCTTCTTTATCATGCTAGGATTAGCAGGAAAAAGCAAAAAATTTCAGAATTGCACCTTGCAATGTGGAGAAATTACTGTTTGTGCATTTACAATATTCATTGATTTTTGCCATTGAAAAACGTCCAGAAATGTTAGAAGCTACTGACTGAATGAAAGGAGCTGGCATCTCACTCTCTTTGAATCTTCTTTATCATGCTAGGATTAGCAGGAAAAAGCAAAAAATTTCAGAATTGCACCTTGCAATGTGGAGATATTACTGTTTGTGCATTTACAATATTCATTGATTTTTGCCATTGAAAAACATCATGTTATTCATATACCAGAAATGTTTGAAGCTACTGACTGAATGAAAGGAGCTGGCATCTCACTCTCTTTGAATCTTCTTTATCATGCTAGGATTAGCAGGAAAAAGCAAAAAATTTCAGAATTGCACCTTGCAATGTGGAGATATTACTGTTTGTGCATTTACAATATTCATTGATTTTTGCCATTGAAAAACGTCCAGAAATGTTTGAAGCTACTGACTGAATGAAAGGAGCTGGCATCTCACTCTCTTTGAATCTTCTTTGTCATGCTAGGATTAGCAGGAAAAAGCAAAACATTTCAGAATTGCACCTTGCAATGTGGAGATATTACTGTTTGTGCATTTACAATATTCATTGATTTTTGCCATTGAAAAACGTCCAGAAATGTTTGAAGCTACTGACTGAATGAAAGGAGCTGGCATCTCACTCTCTTTGAATCTTCTTTATCATGCTAGGATTAGCAGGAAAAAGCAAAAAATTTCAGAATTGCACCTTGCAATGTGGAGATATTACTATTTGTGCATTTACAATATTCATTGATTTTTGCCATTGAAAAACATCATGTTATTCATATACCAGAAATGTTTGAAGCTACTGACTGAATGAAAGGAGCTGGCATCTCACTCTCTTTGAATCTTCTTTATCATGCTAGGATTAGCAGGAAAAAGCAAAAAATTTCAGAATTGCACCTTGCAATGTGGAGATATTACTGTTTGTGCATTTACAATATTCATTGATTTTTGCCATTGAAAAACATCATGTTATTCATATACCAGAAATGTTTGAAGCTACTGACTGAATGAAATGAGCTGGCATCTCACTCTCTTTGAATCTTCTTTATCATGCTAGGATTAGCAGGAAAAAGCAAAAAATTTCAGAATTGCACCTTGCAATGTGAAGATATTACTGTTTGTGCATTTACAATATTCATTGATTTTTGCCATTGAAAAACGTCCAGAAATGTTTGAAGCTACTGACTGAATGAAAGGAGCTGGCATCTCACTCTCTTTGAATCTTCTTTATCATGCTAGGATTAGCAGGAAAAAGCAAAACATTTCAGAATTGCACCTTGCAATGTGGAGATATTACTGTTTGTGCATTTACAATATTCACTGATTTTTGCCATTGAAAAACGTCCAGAAATGTTTGAAGCTACTGACTGAATGAAAGGAGCTGGCATCTCACTCTCTTTGAATCTTCTTTATCATGCTAGGATTAGCAGGAAAAAGCAAAAAATTTCAGAATTGCACCTTGCAATGTGGAGATATTACTGTTTGTGCATTTACAATATTCATTGATTTTTGCCATTGAAAAACATCATGTTATTCATATACCAGAAATGTTTGAAGCTACTGACTGAATGAAAGGAGCTGGCATCTCACTCTCTTTGAATCTTCTTTATCATGCTAGGATTAGCAGGAAAAAGCAAAAAATTTCAGAATTGCACCTTGCAATGTGGAGAAATTACTGTTTGTGCATTTACAATATTCATTGATTTTTGCCATTGAAAAACGTCCAGAAATGTTTGAAGCTACTGACTGAATGAAAGGAGCTGGCATCTCACTCTCTTTGAATCTTCTTTATCATGCTAGGATTAGCAGGAAAAAGCAAAAAATTTCAGAATTGCACCTTGCAATGTGGAGATATTACTGTTTGTGCATTTACAATATTCATTGATTTTTGCCATTGAAAAACATCATGTTATTCATATACCAGAAATGTTTGAAGCTACTGACTGAATGAAAGGAGCTGGCATCTCACTCTCTTTGAATCTTCTTTATCATGCTAGGATTAGCAGGAAAAAGCAAAAAATTTCAGAATTGCACCTTGCAATGTGGAGATATTACTGTTTGTGCATTTACAATATTCATTGATTTTTGCCATTGAAAAACATCATGTTATTCATATACCAGAAATGTTTGAAGCTACTGACTGAATGAAAGGAGCTGGCATCTCACTCTCTTTGAATCTTCTTTATCATGCTAGGATTAGCAGGAAAAAGCAAAAAATTTCAGAATTGCACCTTGCAATGTGGAGAAATTACTGTTTGTGCATTTACAATATTCATTGATTTTTGCCATTGAAAAACGTCCAGAAATGTTTGAAGCTACTGACTGAATGAAAGGAGCTGGCATCTCACTCTCTTTGAATCTTCTTTATCATGCTAGGATTAGCAGGAAAAAGCAAAAAATTTCAGAATTGCACCTTGCAATGTGGAGATATTACTGTTTGTGCATTTACAATATTCATTGATTTTTGCCATTGAAAAACATCATGTTATTCATATACCAGAAATGTTTGAAGCTACTGACTGAATGAAAGGAGCTGGCATCTCACTCTCTTTGAATCTTCTTTTTCATGCTAGGATTAGCAGGAAAAAGCAAAAAATTTCAGAATTGCACCTTGCAATGTGGAGATATTACTGTTTGTGCATTTACAATATTCATTGATTTTTGCCATTGAAAAACGTCCAGAAATGTTTGAAGCTACTGACTGAATGAAAGGAGCTGGCATCTCACTCTCTTTGAATCTTCTTTGTCATGCTAGGATTAGCAGGAAAAAGCAAAACATTTCAGAATTGCACCTTGCAATGTGGAGATATTACTGTTTGTGCATTTACAATATTCATTGATTTTTGCCATTGAAAAACGTCCAGAAATGTTTGAAGCTACTGACTGAATGAAAGGAGCTGGCATCTCACTCTCTTTGAATCTTCTTTATCATGCTAGGATTAGCAGGAAAAAGCAAAAAATTTCAGAATTGCACCTTGCAATGTGGAGAAATTACTGTTTGTGCATTTACAATATTCATTGATTTTTGCCATTGAAAAACGTCCAGAAATGTTTGAAGCTACTGACTGAATGAAAGGAGCTGGCATCTCACTCTCTTTGAATCTTCTTTATCATGCTAGGATTAGCAGGAAAAAGCAAAAAATTTCAGAATTGCACCTTGCAATGTGGAGATATTACTGTTTGTGCATTTACAATATTCATTGATTTTTGCCATTGAAAAACATCATGTTATTCATATACCAGAAATGTTTGAAGCTACTGACTGAATGAAAGGAGCTGGCATCTCACTCTCTTTGAATCTTCTTTATCATGCTAGGATTAGCAGGAAAAAGCAAAAAATTTCAGAATTGCACCTTGCAATGTGGAGAAATTACTGTTTGTGCATTTACAATATTCATTGATTTTTGCCATTGAAAAACGTCCAGAAATGTTTGAAGCTACTGACTGAATGAAAGGAGCTGGCATCTCACTCTCTTTGAATCTTCTTTATCATGCTAGGATTAGCAGGAAAAAGCAAAAAATTTCAGAATTGCACCTTGCAATGTGGAGATATTACTGTTTGTGCATTTACAATATTCATTGATTTTTGCCATTGAAAAACATCATGTTATTCATATACCAGAAATGTTTGAAGCTACTGACTGAATGAAAGGAGCTGGCATCTCACTCTCTTTGAATCTTCTTTTTCATGCTAGGATTAGCAGGAAAAAGCAAAAAATTTCAGAATTGCACCTTGCAATGTGGAGATATTACTGTTTGTGCATTTACAATATTCATTGATTTTTGCCATTGAAAAACGTCCAGAAATGTTTGAAGCTACTGACTGAATGAAAGGAGCTGGCATCTCACTCTCTTTGAATCTTCTTTGTCATGCTAGGATTAGCAGGAAAAAGCAAAACATTTCAGAATTGCACCTTGCAATGTGGAGATATTACTGTTTGTGCATTTACAATATTCATTGATTTTTGCCATTGAAAAACGTCCAGAAATGTTTGAAGCTACTGACTGAATGAAAGGAGCTGGCATCTCACTCTCTTTGAATCTTCTTTGTCATGCTAGGATTAGCAGGAAAAAGCAAAAAATTTCAGAATTGCACCTTGCAATGTGGAGATATTACTGTTTGTGCATTTACAATATTCATTGATTTTTGCCATTGAAAAACATGTTATTCATATACCAGAAATGTTTGAAGCTACTGACTGAATGAAAGGAGCTGGCATCTCACTCTCTTTGAATCTTCTTTATCATGCTAGGATTAGCAGGAAAAAGCATAAAATTTCAGAATTGCACCTTGCAATGTGGAGATATTACTGTTTGTGCATTTACAATATTCATTGATTTTTGCCATTGAAAAACATCATGTTATTCATATACCAGAAATGTTTGAAGCTACTGACTGAATGAAATGAGCTGGCATCTCACTCTCTTTGAATCTTCTTTATCATGCTAGGATTAGCAGGAAAAAGCAAAAAATTTCAGAATTGCACCTTGCAATGTGGAGAAATTACTGTTTGTGCATTTACAATATTCATTGATTTTTGCCATTGAAAAACGTCCAGAAATGTTTGAAGCTACTGACTGAATGAAAGGAGCTGGCATCTCACTCTCTTTGAATCTTCTTTATCATGCTAGGATTAGCAGGAAAAAGCAAAAAATTTCAGAATTGCACCTTGCAATGTGGAGATATTACTGTTTGTGCATTTACAATATTCATTGATTTTTGCCATTGAAAAACATCATGTTATTCATATACCAGAAATGTTTGAAGCTACTGACTGAATGAAAGGAGCTGGCATCTCACTCTCTTTGAATCTTCTTTATCATGCTAGGATTAGCAGGAAAAAGCAAAAAATTTCAGAATTGCACCTTGCAATGTGGAGATATTACTGTTTGTGCATTTACAATATTCATTGATTTTTGCCATTGAAAAACGTCCAGAAATGTTTGAAGCTACTGACTGAATGAAAGGAGCTGGCATCTCACTCTCTTTGAATCTTCTTTATCATGCTAGGATTAGCAGGAAAAAGCAAAAAATTTCAGAATTGCACCTTGCAATGTGGAGATATTACTGTTTGTGCATTTACAATATTCATTGATTTTTGCCATTGAAAAACATCATGTTATTCATATACCAGAAATGTTTGAAGCTACTGACTGAATGAAAGGAGCTGGCATCTCACTCTCTTTGAATCTTCTTTATCATGCTAGGATTAGCAGGAAAAAGCAAAAAATTTCAGAATTGCACCTTGCAATGTGGAGATATTACTGTTTGTGCATTTACAATATTCATTGATTTTTGCCATTGAAAAACGTCCAGAAATGTTTGAAGCTACTGACTGAATGAAAGGAGCTGGCATCTCACTCTCTTTGAATCTTCTTTATCATGCTAGGATTAGCAGGAAAAAGCAAAAAATTTCAGAATTGCACCTTGCAATGTGGAGATATTACTGTTTGTGCATTTACAATATTCATTGATTTTTGCCATTGAAAAACGTCCAGAAATGTTTGAAGCTACTGACTGAATGAAAGGAGCTGGCATCTCACTCTCTTTGAATCTTCTTTATCATGCTAGGATTAGCAGGAAAAAGCAAAAAATTTCAGAATTGCACCTTGCAATGTGGAGATATTACTGTTTGTGCATTTACAATATTCATTGATTTTTGCCATTGAAAAACGTCCAGAAATGTTTGAAGCTACTGACTGAATGAAAGGAGCTGGCATCTCACTCTCTTTGAATCTTCTTTATCATGCTAGGATTAGCAGGAAAAAGCAAAAAATTTCAGAATTGCACCTTGCAATGTGGAGATATTACTGTTTGTGCATTTACAATATTCATTGATTTTTGCCATTGAAAAACGTCCAGAAATGTTTGAAGCTACTGACTGAATGAAAGGAGCTGGCATCTCACTCTCTTTGAATCTTCTTTATCATGCTAGGATTAGCAGGAAAAAGCAAAAAATTTCAGAATTGCACCTTGCAATGTGGAGATATTACTGTTTGTGCATTTACAATATTCATTGATTTTTGCCATTGAAAAACGTCCAGAAATGTTTGAAGCTACTGACTGAATGAAAGGAGCTGGCATCTCACTCTCTTTGAATCTTCTTTATCATGCTAGGATTAGCAGGAAAAAGCAAAAAATTTCAGAATTGCTCCGTGCAATGTGGAGATATTACTGTTTGTGCATTTACAATATTCATTGATTTTTGCCATTGAAAAACGTCCAGAAATGTTTGAAGCTACTGACTGAATGAAAGGAGCTAGCATCTCACTCTCTTTGAATCTTCTTTATCATGCTAGGATTAGCAGGAAAAAGCAAAAAATTTCAGAATTGCACATTGCAATGTGGAGATATTACTGTTTGTGCATTTACAATATTCATTGATTTTTGCCATTGAAAAACATCATGTTATTCATATACCAGAAATGTTTGAAGCTACTGACTGAATGAAAGGAGCTGGAATCTCACTCTCTTTGAATCTTCTTTATCATGCTAGGATTAGCAGGAAAAAGCAAAAAATTTCAGAATTGCACCTTGCAATGTGGAGATATTACTGTTTGTGCATTTACAATATTCATTGATTTTTGCCATTGAAAAACATCATGTTATTCATATACCAGAAATGTTTGAAGCTACTGACTGAATGAAAGGAGCTGGCATCTCACTCTCTTTGAATCTTCTTTATCATGCTAGGATTAGCAGGAAAAAGCAAAAAATTTCAGAATTGCACCTTGCAATGTGGAGATATTACTGTTTGTGCATTTACAATATTCATTGATTTTTGCCATTGAAAAACATCATGTTATTCATATACCAGAAATGTTTGAAGCTACTGACTGAATGAAAGGAGCTGGCATCTCACTCTCTTTGAATCTTCTTTATCATGCTAGGATTAGCAGGAAAAAGCAAAAAATTTCAGAATTGCACCTTGCAATGTGGAGATATTACTGTTTGTGCATTTACAATATTCATTGATTTTTGCCATTGAAAAACGTCCAGAAATGTTTGAAGCTACTGACTGAATGAAAGGAGCTGGCATCTCACTCTCTTTGAATCTTCTTTATCATGCTAGGATTAGCAGGAAAAAGCAAAAAATTTCAGAATTGCACCTTGCAATGTGGAGATATTACTGTTTGTGCATTTACAATATTCATTGATTTTTGCCATTGAAAAACGTCCAGAAATGTTTGAAGCTACTGACTGAATGAAAGGAGCTGGCATCTCACTCTCTTTGAATCTTCTTTATCAAGCTAGGATTAGCAGGAAAAAGCAAAAAATTTCAGAATTGCACCTTGCAATGTGGAGATATTACTGTTTGTGCATTTACAATATTCATTGATTTTTGCCATTGAAAAACATCCAGAAATGTTTGAAGCTACTGACTGAATGAAAGGAGCTGGCATCTCACTCTCTTTGAATCTTCTTTATCATGCTAGGATTAGCAGGAAAAAGCAAAAAATTTCAGAATTGCACCTTGCAATGTGGAGATATTACTGTTTGTGCATTTACAATATTCATTGATTTTTGCCATTGAAAAACATCATGTTATTCATATACCAGAAATGTTTGAAGCTACTGACTGAATGAAAGGAGCTGGCATCTCACTCTCTTTGAATCTTCTTTATCATGCTAGGATTAGCAGGACAAAGCAAAAAATTTCAGAATTGCACCTTGCAATGTGGAGATATTACTGTTTGTGCATTTACAATATTCATTGATTTTTGCCATTGAAAAACGTCCAGAAATGTTTGAAGCTACTGACTGAATGAAAGGAGCTGGCATCTCACTCTCTTTGAATCTTCTTTATCATGCTAGGATTAGCAGGAAAAAGCAAAAAATTTCAGAATTGCACCTTGCAATGTGGAGATATTACTGTTTGTGCATTTACAATATTCATTGATTTTTGCCATTGAAAAACGTCCAGAAATGTTTGAAGCTACTGACTGAATGAAAGGAGCTGGCATCTCACTCTCTTTGAATCTTCTTTATCATGCTAGGATTAGCAGGAAAAAGCAAAAAATTTCAGAATTGCACCTTGCAATGTGGAGATATTACTGTTTGTGCATTTACAATATTCATTGATTTTTGCCATTGAAAAACATCATGTTATTCATATACCAGAAATGTTTGAAGCTACTGACTGAATGAAAGGAGCTGGCATCTCACTCTCTTTGAATCTTCTTTATCATGCTAGGATTAGCAGGAAAAAGCAAAAAATTTCAGAATTGCACCTTGCAATGTGGAGATATTACTGTTTGTGCATTTACAATATTCATTGATTTTTACCATTGAAAAACATCATGTTATTCATATACCAGAAATGTTTGAAGCTACTGACTGAATGAAAGGAGCTGGCATCTCACTCTCTTTGAATCTTCTTTATCATGCTAGGATTAGCAGGACAAAGCAAAAAATTTCAGAATTGCACCTTGCAATGTGGAGATATTACTGTTTGTGCTTTTACAATATTCATTGATTTTTGCCATTGAAAAACGTCCAGAAATGTTTGAAGCTACTGACTGAATGAAAGGAGCTGGCATCTCACTCTCTTTGAATCTTCTTTATCGTGCTAGGATTAGCAGGAAAAAGCAAAAAATTTCAGAATTGCACCTTGCAATGTGGAGATATTACTGTTTGTGCATTTACAATATTCATTGATTTTTGCCATTGAAAAACGTCCAGAAATTTTTGAAGCTACTGACTGAATGAAAGGAGCTGGCATCTCACTCTCTTTGAATCTTCTTTATCATGCTAGGATTAGCAGCAAAAAGCAAAAAATTTCAGAATTGCACCTTGCAATGTGGAGATATTACTGTTTGTGCATTTACAATATTCATTGATTTTTGCCATTGAAAAACATCATGTTATTCATATACCAGAAGTGTTTGAAGCTACTGACTGAATGAAAGGAGCTGGCATCTCACTATCTTTGAATCTTCTTTATCATGCTAGGATTAGCAGGAAAAAGCAAAAAATTTCAGAATTGCACCTTGCAATGTGGAGATATTACTGTTTGTGCATTTACAAAATTCATTGATTTTTGCCATTGAAAAATGTCCAGAAATGTTTGAAGCTACTGACTGAATGAAAGGAGCTGGCATCTCACTCTCTTTGAATCTTCTTTATCATGCTAGGATTAGCAGGAAAAAGCAAAAAATTTCAGAATTGCACCTTGCAATGTGGAGATATTACTGTTTGTGCATTTACAATATTCATTGGTTTTTGCCATTGAAAAACATCATGTTATTCATATACTAGAAATGTTTGATGCTACTGACTTAATGAAAGGAGCTGGCATCTCACTCTCTTTGAATCTTCTTTATCATGCTAGGATTAGCAGGAAAAAGCAAAAAATTTCAGAATTGCACCTTGCAATGTGGAGATATTACTGTTTGTGCATTTACAATATTCATTGATTTTTGCAATTGAAAAACATCATGTTATTCATATACCAGAAATGTTTGAAGCTACTGACTGAATGAAAGAAGCTGGCATCTCACTCTCTTTGAATCTTCTTTATAATGCTAGGATTAGCAGGAAAAAGCAAAAAATTTCAGAATTGCACCTTGCAATGTGGAGATATTACTGTTTGTGCTTTTACAATATTCATTGATTTTTGCCATTGAAAAACGTCCAGAAATGTTTGAAACTACTGACTGAATGAAAGGAGCTGGCATCTCACTCTCTTTGTATCTTCTTTATCATGCTAGGATTAGCAGGAAAAAGCAAAAAATTTCAGAATTGCACCTTGCAATGTGGAGATATTACTGTTTGTGCATTTACAATATTCATTGATTTTTGCCATTGAAAAACGTCCAGAAATGTTTGAAGCTACTGACTGAATGAAAGGAGCTGGCATCTCACTCTCTTTGAATCTTCTTTATCATGCTAGGATTAGCAGCAAAAAGCAAAAAATTTCAGAATTGCACCTTGCAATGTGGAGATATTACTGTTTGTGCATTTACAATATTCATTGATTTTTGCCATTGAAAAACAACATGTTATTCATATACCAGAAATGTTTGAAGCTACTGACTGAATGAAAGGAGCTGGCATCTCACTATCTTTGAATCTTCTTTATCATGCTAGGATTAGCAGGAAAAAGCAAAAAATTTCAGAATTGCACCGTGCAATGTGGAGATATTACTGTTTGTGCATTTACAAAATTCATTGATTTTTGCCATTGAAAAATGTCCAGAAATGTTTGAAGCTACTGACTGAATGAAAGGAGCTGGCATCTCACTCTCTTTGAATCTTCTTTATCATGCTAGGATTAGCAGGAAAAAGCAAAAAATTTCAGAATTGCACCTTGCAATGTGGAGATATTACTGTTTGTGCATTTACAATATTCATTGATTTTTGCCATTGAAAAACATCATGTTATTCATATACCAGAAATGTTTGAAGCTACTGACTGAATGAAAGGAGCTGGCATCTCACTCTCTTTGAATCTTCTTTATAATGCTAGGATTAGCAGGAAAAAGCAAAAAATTTCAGAATTGCACCTTGCAATGTGGAGATATTACTGTTTGTGCATTTACAATATTCATTGATTTTTGCCATTGAAAAACATCATGTTATTCATATACCAGAAATGTTTGAAGCTACTGACTGAATGAAAGGAGCTGGCATCTCACTCTCTTTGAATCTTCTTTATCATGCTAGGATTAGCAGGAAAAATCAAAAAATTTCAGAATTGCACCTTGCAATGTGGAGATATTACTGTTTGTGCATTTACAATATTCATTGATTTTTGCCATTGAAAAACGTCCAGAAATGTTTGAAGCTACTGACTGAATGAAAGGAGCTGGCATCTCACTCTCTTTGAATCTTCTTTATCATGCTAGGATTAGCAGGAAAAAGCAAAAAATTTCAGAATTGCACCTTGCAACGTGGAGATATTACTGTTTGTGCATTTACAATATTCATTGATTTTTGCCATTGAAAAACATCATGTTATTCATATACCAGAAATGTTTGAAGCTACTGACTGAATGAAAGGAGCTGGCATCTCACTCTCTTTGAATCTTCTTTATCATGCTAGGATTAGCAGGAAAAAGCAAAAAATTTCAGAATTGCACCTTGCAATGTGGAGATATTACTGTTTGTGCATTTACAATATTCATTGATTTTTGCCATTGAAAAACATCATGTTATTCATATACCAGAAATGTTTGAAGCTACTGACTGAATGAAAGGAGCTGGCATCTCACTCTCTTTGAATCTTCTTTATCATGCTAGGATTAGCAGGAAAAAGCAAAAAATTTCAGAATTGCACCTTGCAATGTGGAGATATTACTGTTTGTGCATTTACAATATTCATTGATTTTTGCCATTGAAAAACGTCCAGAAATGTTTGAAGCTACTGACTGAATGAAAGGAGCTGGCATCTCACTCTCGTTGAATCTTCTTTATCATGCTAGGATTAGCAGGAAAAAGCAAAAAATTTCAGAATTGCACCTTGCAATGTGGAGATATTACTGTGTGTGCATTTACAATATTCATTGATTTTTGCCATTGAAAAACATCCAGAAATGTTTGAAGCTACTGACTGAATGAAAGGAGCTGGCATCTCACTCTCTTTGAATCTTCTTTATCATGCTAGGATTAGCAGGAAAAAGCAAAAAATTTCAGAATTGCACCTTGCAATGTGGAGATATTACTGTTTGTGCATTTACAATATTCATTGATTTTTGCCATTGAAAAACATCATGTTATTCATATACCAGAAATGTTTGAAGCTACTGACTGAATGAAAGGAGCTGGCATCTCACTCTCTTTGAATCTTCTTTATCATGCTAGGATTAGCAGGAAAAAGCAAAAAATTTCAGAATTGCACCTTGCAATGTGGAGATATTACTGTTTGTGCATTTACAATATTCATTGATTTTTGCCATGGAAAAACATCATGTTATTCATATACCAGAAATGTTTGAAGCTACTGACTGAATGAAAGGAGCTGGCATCTCACTCTCTTTGAATCTTCTTTATCATGCTAGGATTAGCAGGAAAAAGCAAAAAATTTCAGAATTGCACCTTGCAATGTGGAGATATTACTGTTTGTGCATTTACAATATTCATTGATTTTTGCCATTGAAAAACATCATGTTATTCATATACCAGAAATGTTTGAAGCTACAGACTGAATGAAAGGAGCTGGCATCTCACTCTCTTTGAATCTTCTTTATCATGCTAGGATTAGCAGGTAAAAGCAAAAAATTTCAGAATTGCACCTTGCAATGTGGAGATATTACTGTTTGTGCATTTACAATATTCATTGATTTTTGCAATTGAAAAACATCATGTTATTCATATACCAGAAATGTTTGAAGCTACTGACTGAATGAAAGGAGCTGGCATCTCACTCTCTTTGAATCTTCTTTATAATGCTAGGATTAGCAGGAAAAAGCAAAAAATTTCAGAATTGCACCTTGCAATGTGGAGATATTACTGTTTGTGCATTTACAATATTCATTGATTTTTGCCATTGAAAAACATCATGTTATTCATATACCAGAAATGTTTGAAGCTACTGACTGAATGAAAGGAGCTGGCATCTCACTCTCTTTGAATCTTCTTTATCATGCTAGGATTAGCAGGAAAAATCAAAAAATTTCAGAATTGCACCTTGCAATGTGGAGATATTACTGTTTGTGCATTTACAATATTCATTGATTTTTGCCATTGAAAAACGTCCAGAAATATTTGAAGCTACTGACTGAATGAAAGGAGCTGGCATCTCACTCTCTTTGAATCTTCTTTATCATGCTAGGATTAGCAGGAAAAAGCAAAAAATTTCAGAATTGCACCTTGCAACGTGGAGATATTACTGTTTGTGCATTTACAATATTCATTGATTTTTGCCATTGAAAAACATCATGTTATTCATATACCAGAAATGTTTGAAGCTACTGACTGAATGAAAGGAGCTGGCATCTCACTCTCTTTGAATCTTCTTTATCATGCTAGGATTAGCAGGAAAAAGCAAAAAATTTCAGAATTGCACCTTGCAATGTGGAGATATTACTGTTTGTGCATTTACAATATTCATTGATTTTTGCCATTGAAAAACATCATGTTATTCATATACCAGAAATGTTTGAAGCTACTGACTGAATGAAAGGAGCTGGCATCTCACTCTCTTTGAATCTTCTTTATCATGCTAGGATTAGCAGGAAAAAGCAAAAAATTTCAGAATTGCACCTTGCAATGTGGAGATATTACTGTTTGTGCATTTACAATATTCATTGATTTTTGCCATTGAAAAACATCATGTTATTCATATACCAGAAATGTTTGAAGCTACTGACTGAATGAAAGGAGCTGGCATCTCACTCTCTTTGAATCTTCTTTATCATGCTAGGATTAGCAGGAAAAAGCAAAAAATTTCAGAATTGCACCTTGCAATGTGGAGATATTACTGTTTGTGCATTTACAATATTCATTGATTTTTGCCATTGAAAAACGTCCAGAAATGTTTGAAGCTACTGACTGAATGAAAGGAGCTGGCATCTCACTCTCGTTGAATCTTCTTTATCATGCTAGGATTAGCAGGAAAAAGCAAAAAATTTCAGAATTGCACCTTGCAATGTGGAGATATTACTGTTTGTGCATTTACAATATTCATTGATTTTTGCCATTGAAAAACATCCAGAAATGTTTGAAGCTACTGACTGAATGAAAGGAGCTGGCATCTCACTCTCTTTGAATCTTCTTTATCATGCTAGGATTAGCAGGAAAAAGCAAAAAATTTCAGAATTGCACCTTGCAATGTGGAGATATTACTGTTTGTGCATTTACAATATTCATTGATTTTTGCCATTGAAAAACATCATGTTATTCATATACCAGAAATGTTTGAAGCTACTGACTGAATGAAAGGAGCTGGCATCTCACTCTCTTTGAATCTTCTTTATCATGCTAGGATTAGCAGGAAAAAGCAAAAAATTTCAGAATTGCACCTTGCAATGTGGAGATATTACTGTTTGTGCATTTACAATATTCATTGATTTTTGCCATTGAAAAACATCATGTTATTCATATACCAGAAATGTTTGAAGCTACTGACTGAATGAAAGAGCTGGCATCTCACTCTCTTTGAATCTTCTTTATCATGCTAGGATTAGCAGGAAAAAGCAAAAAATTTCAGAATTGCACCTTGCAATGTGGAGATATTACTGTTTGTGCATTTACAATATTCATTGATTTTTGCCATTGAAAAACATCATGTTATTCATATACCAGAAATGTTTGAAGCTACTGACTGAATGAAAGGAGCTGGCATCTCACTCTCTTTGAATCTTCTTTATCATGCTAGGATTAGCAGGAAAAAGCAAAAAATTTCAGAATTGCACCTTGCAATGTGGAGATATTACTGTTTGTGCATTTACAATATTCATTGATTTTTGCCATTGAAAAACGTCCAGAAATGTTTGAAGCTACTGACTGAATGAAAGGAGCTGGCATCTCACTCTCTTTGAATCTTCTTTATCATGCTAGGATTAGCAGGAAAAAGCAAAAAATTTCAGAATTGCACCTTGCAATGTGGAGATATTACTGTTTGTGCATTTACAATATTCATTGATTTTTGCCATTGAAAAACGTCCAGAAATGTTTGAAGCTACTGACTGAATGAAAGGAGCTGGCATCTCACTCTCTTTGAATGTTCTTTATCATGCTAGGATTAGCAGGAAAAAGCAAAAAATTTCAGAATTGCACCTTGCAATGTGGAGATATTACTGTTTGTGCATTTAAAATATTCATTGATTTTTGCCATTGAAAAACATCATGTTATTCATATACCAGAAATGTTTGAAGCTACTGACTGAATGAAAGGAGCTGGCATCTCACTCTCTTTGAATCTTCTTTATCATGCTAGGATTAGCAGGAAAAAGCAAAAAATTTCAGAATTGCACCTTGCAATGTGGAGATATTACGGTTTGTGCATTTACAATATTCATTGATTTTTGCCATTGAAAAACATCATGTTATTCATATACCAGAAATGTTTGAAGCTACTGACTGAATAAAAGGAGCTGGCATCTCACTCTCTTTGAATCTTCTTTATCATGCTAGGATTAGCAGGAAAAAGCAAAAAATTTCAGAATTGCACCTTGCAATGTGGAGATGTTACTGTTTGTGCATTTACAATATTCATTGATTTTTGCTATTGAAAAACATCATGTTATTCATATACCAGAAATGTTTGAAGCTACTGACTGAATGAAAGGAGCTGGCATCTCACTCTCTTTGAATCTTCTTTATCATGCTAGGATTAGCAGGAAAAAGCAAAAAATTTCAGAATTGCACCTTGCAATGTGGAGATATTACTGTTTGTGCATTTACAATATTCATTGATTTTTGCCATTGAAAAACGTCCAGAAATGTTTGAAGCTACTGACTGAATAAAAGGAGCTGGCATCTCACTCTCTTTGAATCTTCTTTATCATGCTAGGATTAGCAGGAAAAAGCAAAAAATTTCAGAATTGCACCTTGCAATGTGGTGATATTACTGTTTGTGCATTTACAATATTTATTGATTTTTGCCATTGAAAAACATCATGTTATTCATATACCAGAAATGTTTATAGCTACTGACTGAATGAAAGGAGCTGGCATCTCACTCTCTTTGAATCTTCTTTATCATGCTAGGATTAGCAGGAAAAAGCAAAAAATTTCAGAATTGCACCTTGCAATGTGGAGATATTACTGTTTGTGCATTTACAATATTCATTGATTTTTGCCATTGAAAAACGTCCAGTAATGTTTGAAGCTACTGACTGAATGAAAGGAGCTGGCATCTCACTCTCTTTGAATCTTCTTTATCATGCTAGGATTAGCAGGAAAAAGCAAAAAATTTCAGAATTGCACCTTGCAATGTGGAGATATTACTGTTTGTGCATTTACAATTTTCATTGATTTTTGCCATTGAAAAACATCGTGTTATTCATATAACAGAAATGTTTGAAGCTACTGACTGAATGAAAGGAGCTGGCATCTCACTCTCTTTGAATCTTCTTTATCATGCTAGGATTAGCAGGAAAAAGCAAAAAATTTCAGAATTGCACCTTGCAATGTGGAGATATTACTGTTTGTGCATTTACAATATTCATTGATTTTTGCCATTGAAAAACGTCCAGAAATGTTTGAAGCTACTGACTGAATGAAAGGAGCTGGCATCTCACTCTCTTTGAATCTTCTTTATCATGCTAGGATTAGCAGGAAATAGCAAAAAATTTCAGAATTGCACCTTGCAATGTGGAGATATTACTGTTTGTGCATTTACAATATTCATTGATTTTTGCCATTGAAAAACGTCCAGAAATGTTTGAAGCTACTGACTGAATGAAAGGAGCTGGCATCTCACTCTCTTTGAATCTTCTTTATCATGCTAGGATTAGCAGGAAAAAGCAAAAAATTTCAGAATTGCACCTTGCAATGTGGAGATATTACTGTTTGTGCATTTACAATATTCATTGATTTTTGCCATTGAAAAACGTCCAGAAATGTTTGAAGCTACTGACTGAATGAAAGGAGCTGGCATCTCACTCTCTTTGAATCTTCTTTATCATGCTAGGATTAGCAGGAAAAAGCAAAAAATTTCAGAATTGCACCTTGCAATGTGGAGATATTACTGTTTGTGCATTTACAATAATCATTGATTTTTGCCATTGAAAAACGTCCAGAAATGTTTGAAGCTACTGACTGAATGAAAGGAGCTGGCATCTCACTCTCTTTGAATCTTCTTTATCATGCTAGGATTAGCAGGAAAAAGCAAAAAATTTCAGAATTGCACCTTGCAATGTGGAGATATTACTGTTTGTGCATTTACAATATTCATTGATTTTTGCCATTGAAAAACGTCCAGAAATGTTTAAAGCTACTGACTGAATGAAAGGAGCTGGCATCTCACTCTCTTTGAATCTTCTTTATCATGCTAGGATTAGCAGGAAAAAGCAAAACATTTCAGAATTGCACCTTGCAATTTGGAGATATTACTGTTTGAGCATTTACAATATTCATTGATTTTTGCCATTGAAAAACATCATGTTATTCATATACCAGAAATGTTTGAAGCTACTGACTGAATGAAAGGAGCTGGCATCTCACTCTCTTTGAATCTTCTTTATCATGCTAGGATTAGCAGGAAAAAGCAAAAAATTTCAGAATTGCACCTTGCAATGTGGAGATATTACTATTTGTGCATTTACAATATTCATTGATTTTTGCCATTGAAAAACGTCCAGAAATGTTTGAAGCTACTGACTGAATGAAAGGAGCTGGCATCTCACTCTCTTTGAATCTTCTTTATCATGCTAGGATTAGCAGAAAAAAGCAAAAAATTTCAGAATTGCACCTTGCAATGTGGAGATATTACTGTTTGTGCATTTACAATATTCATTGATTTTTGCCATTGAAAAACGTCCAGAAATGTTTGAAGCTACTGACTGAATGAAAGGAGCTGGCATCTCACTCTCTTTGAATCTTCTTTATCATGCTAGGATTAGCAGGAAAAAGCAAAAAATTTCAGAATTGCACCTTGCAATGTGGAGATATTACTGTTTGTGCATTTACAATATTCATTGATTTTTGCCATTGAAATACGTCCAGAAATGTTTGAAGCTACTGACTGAATGAAAGGAGCTGGCATCTCACTCTCTTTGAATCTTCTTTATCATGCTAGGATTAGCAGGAAAAAGCAAAAAATTTCAGAATTGCACCTTGCAATGTGGAGATATTACTGTTTGTGCATTTACAATATTCATTGATTTTTGCCATTGAAAAACGTCCAGAAATGTTTAAAGCTACTGACTGAATGAAAGGAGCTGGCATCTCACTCTCTTTGAATCTTCTTTATCATGCTAGGATTAGCAGGAAAAAGCAAAAAATTTCAGAATTGCACCTTGCAATGTGGAGATATTACTGTTTGTGCATTTACAATATTCATTGATTTTTGCCATTGAAAAACATTATGTTATTCATATACCAGAAATGTTTGAAGCTACTGACTGAATGAAAGGAGCTGGCATCTCACTCTCTTTGAATCTTCTTTATCATGCTAGGATTAGCAGGAAAAAGCAAAAAATTTCAGAATTGCACCTTGCAATGTGGAGATATTACTGTTTGTGCATTTACAATATTCATTGATTTTTGCCATTGAAAACGTCCAGAAATGTTTGAAGCTACTGACTGAATGAAAGGAGCTGGCATCTCACTCTCTTTGAATCTTCTTTACCATGCTAGGATTAGCAGGAAAAAGCAAAAAATTTCAGAATTGCACCTTGCAATGTGGAGATATTACTGTTTGTGCATTTACAATATTCATTGATTTTTGCCATTGAAAAACATCATGTTATTCATATACCAGAAATGTTTGAAGCTACTGACTGAATGAAAGGAGCGGGCATCTCACTCTCTTTGAATCTTCTTTATCATGCTAGGATTAGCAGGAAAAATCAAAAAAATTCAGAATTGCACCTTGCAATGTGGAGATATTACTGTTTGTGCATTTACAATATTCATTGATTTTTGCCATTGAAAAACGTGCAGAAATGTTTGAAGCTACTGACTGAATGAAAGGAGCTGGCATCTCACTCTCTTTGAATCTTCTTTATCATGCTAGGATTAGCAGGAAAAAGCAAAAAATTTCAGAATTGCACCTTGCAATGTGGAGATATTACTGTTTGTGCATTTACAATATTCATTGATTTTTGCCATTGAAAAACGTCCAGAAATGTTTGAAGCTACTGACTGAATGAAAGGAGCTGGCATCTCACTCTCTTTGAATCTTCTTTATCATGCTAGGATTAGCAGGAAAAAGCAAAAAAATTCAGAATTGCACCTTGCAATGTGGAGATATTACTGTTTGTGCATTTACAATATTCATTGATTTTTGCCATTGAAAAACATCATGTTATTCATATACCAGAAATGTTTGAAGCTACTGACTGAATGAAAGGAGCTGGAATCTCACTCTCTTTGAATCTTCTTTATCATGCTAGGATTAGCAGGAAAAAGCAAAAAATTTCAGAATTGCACCTTGCAATGTGGAGATATTACTGTTTGTGCATTTACAATATTCATTGATTTTTGCCATTGAAAAACATCATGTTATTCATATACCAGAAATGTTTGAAGCTACTGACTGAATGAAAGGAGCTGGCATCTCACTCTCTTTGAATCTTCTTTATCATGCTAGGATTAGCAGGAAAAAGCAAAAAATTTCAGAATTGCACCTTGCAATGTGGAGATATTACTGTTTGTGCATTTACAATATTCATTGATTTTTGCCATTGAAAAACATCATGTTATTCATATACCAGAAATGTTTGAAGCTACTGACTGAATGAAAGGAGCTGGCATCTCACTCTCTTTGAATCTTCTTTATCATGCTAGGATTAGCAGGAAAAAGCAAAAAATTTCAGAATTGCACCTTGCAATGTGGAGATATTACTGTTTGTGCATTTACAATATTCATTGATTTTTGCCATTGAAAAACGTCCAGAAATGTTTGAAGCTACTGACTGAATGAAAGGAGCTGGCATCTCACTCTCTTTGAATCTTCTTTATCATGCTAGGATTAGCAGGAAAAAGCAAAAAAATTCAGAATTGCACCTTGCAATGTGGAGATATTACTGTTTGTGCATTTACAATATTCATTGATTTTTGCCATTGAAAAACGTCCAGAAATGTTTGAAGCTACTGACTGAATGAAAGGAGCTGGCATCTCACTCTCTTTGAATCTTCTTTATCATGCTAGGATTAGCAGGAAAAAGCAAAAAATTTCAGAATTGCACCTTGCAATGTGGAGATATTACTGTTTGTGCATTTACAATATTCATTGATTTTTGCCATTGAAAAACGTCCAGAAATGTTTGAAGCTACTGACTGAATGAAAGGAGCTGGCATCTCACTCTCTTTGAATCTTCTTTATCATGCTAGGATTAGCAGGAAAAAGCAAAAAATTTCAGAATTGCACCTTGCAATGTGGAGATATTACTGTTTGTGCATTTACAATATTCATTGATTTTTGCCATTGAAAAACATCATGTTATTCATATACCAGAAATGTTTGAAGCTACTGACTGAATGAAAGGAGCTGGCATCTCACTCTCTTTGAATCTTCTTTATCATGCTAGGATTAGCAGGAAAAAGCAAAAAATTTCAGAATTGCACCTTGCAATGTGGAGATATTACTGTTTGTGCATTTACAATATTCATTGATTTTTGCCATTGAAAAACATCATGTTATTCATATACCAGAAATGTTTGAAGCTACTGACTGAATGAAAGGAGCTGGCATCTCACTCTCTTTGAATCTTCTTTATCATGCTAGGATTAGCAGGAAAAAGCAAAAAATTTCAGAATTGCACCTTGCAATGTGGAGATATTACTGTTTGTGCATTTACAATATTCATTGATTTTTGCCATTGAAAAACGTCCAGAAATGTTTGAAGCTACTGACTGAATGAAAGGAGCTGGCATCTCACTCTCTTTGAATCTTCTTTATCATGCTAGGATTAGCAGGAAAAAGCAAAAAAATTCAGAATTGCACCTTGCAATGTGGAGATATTACTGTTTGTGCATTTACAATATTCATTGATTTTTGCCATTGAAAAACGTCCAGAAATGTTTGAAGCTACTGACTGAATGAAAGGAGCTGGCATCTCACTCTCTTTGAATCTTCTTTATCATGCTAGGATTAGCAGGAAAAAGCAAAAAATTTCAGAATTGCACCTTGCAATGTGGAGATATTACTGTTTGTGCATTTACAATATTCATTGATTTTTGCCATTGAAAAACGTCCAGAAATGTTTGAAGCTACTGACTGAATGAAAGGAGCTGGCATCTCACTCTCTTTGAATCTTCTTTATCATGCTAGGATTAGCAGGAAAAAGCAAAAAATTTCAGAATTGCACCTTGCAATGTGGAGATATTACTGTTTGTGCATTTACAATATTCATTGATTTTTGCCATTGAAAAACATCATGTTATTCATATACCAGAAATGTTTGAAGCTACTGAGTGAATGAATGGAGCTGGCATCTCACTCTCTTTGAATCTTCTTTATCATGCTAGGATTAGCAGGAAAAAGCAAAAAATTTCAGAATTGCACCTTGCAATGTGGAGATATTACTGTTTGTGCATTTACAATATTCATTGATTTTTGCCATTGAAAAACGTCCAGAAATGTTTGAAGCTACTGACTGAATGAAAGGAGCTGGCATCTCACTCTCTTTGAATCTTCTTTATCATGCTAGGATTAGCAGGAAAAAGCAAAAAATTTCAGAATTGCACCTTGCAATGTGGAGATATTACTGTTTGTGCATTTACAATATTCATTGATTTTTGCCATTGAAAAACGTCCAGAAATGTTTGAAGCTACTGACTGAATGAAAGGAGCTGGCATCTCACTCTCTTTGAATCTTCTTTATCATGCTAGGATTAGCAGGAAAAAGCAAAAAAATTTCAGAATTGCACCTTGCAATGTGGAGATATTACTGTTTGTGCATTTACAATATTCATTGATTTTTGCCATTGAAAAACGTCCAGAAATGTTTGAAGCTACTGACTGAATGAAAGGAGCTGGCATCTCACTCTCTTTGAATCTTCTTTATCATGCTAGGATTAGCAGGAAAAAGCAAAAAATTTCAGAATTGCACCTTGCAATGTGGAGATATTACTGTTTGTGCATTTACAATATTCATTGATTTTTGCCATTGAAAAACGTCGAGAAATGTTTGAAGCTACTGACTGAATGAAAGGAGCTGGCATCTCACTCTCTTTGAATCTTCTTTATCATGCTAGGATTAGCAGGAAAAAGCAAAAAATTTCAGAATTGCACCTTGCAATGTGGAGATATTACTGTTTGTGCATTTACAATATTCATTGATTTTTGCCATTGAAAAACATCATGTTATTCATATACCAGAAATGTTTGAAGCTACTGACTGAATGAAAGGAGCTGGCATCTCACTCTCTTTGAATCTTCTTTATCATGCTAGGATTAGCAGGAAAAAGCAAAAAATTTCAGAATTGCACCTTGCAATGTGGAGATATTACTGTTTGTGCATTTACAATATTCATTGATTTTTGCCATTGAAAAACGTCCAGAAATGTTTGAAGCTACTGACTGAATGAAAGGAGCTGGCATCTCACTCTCTTTGAATCTTCTTTATCATGCTAGGGTTAGCAGGAAAAAGCAAAAAATTTCTGAATTGCACCTTGCAATGTGGAGATACTACTGTTTGTGCATTTACAATATTCATTGATTTTTGCCATTGAAAAACGTCCAGAAATGTTTAAAGCTACTGACTGAATGAAAGGAGCTGGCATCTCACTCTCTTTGAATCTTCTTTATCATGCTAGGATTAGCAGGAAAAAGCAAAAAATTTCAGAATTGCACCTTGCAATGTGGAGATATTACTGTTTGTGCATTTACAATATTCATTGATTTTTGCCATAGAAAAACATCATGTTATTCATATACCAGAAATGTTTGAAGCTACTGACTGAATGAAAGGAGCTGGAATCTCACTCTCTTTGAATCTTCTTTATCATGCTAGGATTAGCAGGAAAAAGCAAAAAATTTCAGAATTGCACCTTGCAATGTGGAGATATTACTGTTTGTGCATTTACAATATTCATTGATTTTTGCCATTGAAAAACATCATGTTATTCATATACCAGAAATGTTTGAAGCTACTGACTGAATGAAAGGAGCTGGCATCTCACTCTCTTTGAATCTTCTTTATCATGCTAGGATTAGCAGGAAAAAGCAAAAAATTTCAGAATTGCACCTTGCAATGTGGAGATATTACTGTTTGTGCATTTACAATATTCACTGATTTTTGCCATTGAAAAACATCATGTTATTCATATACCAGAAATGTTTGAAGCTACTGACTGAATGAAAGGAGCTGGCATCTCACTCTCTTTGAATCTTCTTTATCATGCTAGGATTAGCAGGAAAAAGCAAAAAATTTCAGAATTGCACCTTGCAATGTGGAGATATTACTGTTTGTGCATTTACAATATTCATTGATTTTTGCCATTGAAAAACGTCCAGAAATGTTTGAAGCTACTGACTGAATGAAAGGAGCTGGCATCTCACTCTCTTTAAATCTTCTTTATCATGCTAGGATTAGCAGGAAAAAGCAAAAAAATTCAGAATTGCACCTTGCAATGTGGAGATATTACTGTTTGTGCATTTACAATATTCATTGATTTTTGCCATTGAAAAACATCATGTTATTCATATACCAGAAATGTTTGAAGCTACTGACTGAATGAAAGGAGCTGGAATCTCATTCTCTTTGAATCTTCTTTATCATGCTAGGATTAGCAGGAAAAAGCAAAAAATTTCAGAATTGCACCTTGCAATGTGGAGATATTACTGTTTGTGCATTTACAATATTCATTGATTTTTGCCATTGAAAAACATCATGTTATTCATATACCAGAAATGTTTGAAGCTACTGACTGAATGAAAGGAGCAGGCATCTCACTCTCTTTGAATCTTCTTTATCATGCTAGAATTAGCAGGAAAAAGCAAAAAATTTCAGAATTGCACCTTGCAATGTGGAGATATTACTGTTTGTGCATTTACAATATTCATTGATTTTTGCCATTGAAAAACATCATGTTATTCATATACCAGAAATGTTTGAAGCTACTGACTGAATGAAAGGAGCTGGCATCTCACTCTCTTTGAATCTTCTTTATCATGCTAGGATTAGCAGGAAAAAGCAAAAAATTTCAGAATTGCACCTTGCAATGTGGAGATATTACTGTTTGTGCATTTACAATATTCATTGATTTTTGCCATTGAAAAACGTCCAGAAATGTTTGAAGCTACTGACTGAATGAAAGGAGCTGGCATCTCACTCTCTTTGAATCTTCTTTATCATGCTAGGATTAGCAGGAAAAAGCAAAAAAATTCAGAATTGCACCTTGCAATGTGGAGATATTACTGTTTGTGCATTTACAATATTCATTGATTTTTGCCATTGAAAAACGTCCAGAAATGTTTGAAGCTACTGACTGAATGAAAGGAGCTGGCATCTCACTCTCTTTGAATCTTCTTTATCATGCTAGGATTAGCAGGAAAAAGCAAAAAATTTCAGAATTGCACCTTGCAATGTGGAGATATTACTGTTTGTGCATTTACAATATTCATTGATTTTTGCCATTGAAAAACGTCCAGAAATGTTTGAAGCTACTGACTGAATGAAAGGAGCTGGCATCTCACTCTCTTTGAATCTTCTTTATCATGCTAGGATTAGCAGGAAAAAGCAAAAAATTTCAGAATTGCACCTTGCAATGTGGAGATATTACTGTTTGTGCATTTACAATATTCATTGATTTTTGCCATTGAAAAACATCATGTTATTCATATACCAGAAATGTTTGAAGCTACTGACTGAATGAAAGGAGCTGGCATCTCACTCTCTTTGAATCTTCTTTATCATGCTAGGATTAGCAGGAAAAAGCAAAAAATTTCAGAATTGCACCTTGCAATGTGGAGATATTACTGTTTGTGCATTTACAATATTCATTGATTTTTGCCATTGAAAAACATCATGTTATTCATATACCAGAAATGTTTGAAGCTACTGACTGAATGAAAGGAGCTGGCATCTCACTCTCTTTGAATCTTCTTTATCATGCTAGGATTAGCAGGACAAAGCAAAAAATTTCAGAATTGCACCTTGCAATGTGGAGATATTACTGTTTGTGCTTTTACAATATTCATTGATTTTTGCCATTGAAAAACATCCAGAAATGTTTGAAGCTACTGACTGAATGAAAGGAGCTGGCATCCCACTCTCTTTGAATCTTCTTTATCATGCTAGGATTAGCAGGAAAAAGCAAAAAATTTCAGAATTGCACCTTGCAATGTGGAGATATTACTGTTTGTGCATTTACAATATTCATTAATTTTTGCCATTGAAAAACGTCCAGAAATGTTTGAAGCTACTGACTGAATGAAAGGAGCTGGCATCTCACTCACTTTGAATCTTCTTTATCATGCTAGGATTAGCAGGAAAAAGCAAAAAATTTCAGAATTGCACCTTGCAATGTGGAGATATTACTGTTTGTGCATTTACAATATTCATTGATTTTTGCCATTGAAAAACGTCCAGAAATGTTTGAAGCTACTGACTGAATGAAAGGAGCTGGCATCTCACTCACTTTGAATCTTCTTTATCATGCTAGGATTAGCAGGAAAAAGCAAAAAATTTCAGAATTGCACCTTGCAATGTGGAGATATTACTGTTTGTGCATTTACAATATTCATTGATTTTTGCCATTGAAAAACATCATGTTATTCATATACCAGAAATGTTTGAAGCTACTGACTGAATGAATGGAGCTGGCATCTCACTCTCTTTGAATCTTCTTTATCATGCTAGGATTAGCAGGAAAAAGCAAAAAATTTCAGAATTGCACCTTGCAATGTGGAGATATTACTGTTTGTGCATTTACAATATTCATTGATTTTTGCCATTGAAAAACGTCCAGAAATGTTTGAAGCTACTGACTGAATGAAAGGAGCTGGCATCTCACTCACTTTGAATCTTCTTTATCATGCTAGGATTAGCAGGAAAAAGCAAAAAATTTCAGAATTGCACCTTGCAATGTGGAGATATTACTGTTTGTGCATTTACAATATTCATTGATTTTTGCCATTGAAAAACATCATGTTATTCATATACCAGAAATGTTTGAAGCTACTGACTGAATGAATGGAGCTGGCATCTCACTCTCTTTGAATCTTCTTTATCATGCTAGGATTAGCAGGAAAAAGCAAAAAATTTCAGAATTGCACCTTGCAATGTGGAGATATTACTGTTTGTGCATTTACAATATTCATTGATTTTTGCCATTGAAAAATGTCCAGAAATGTTTGAAGCTACTGACTGAATGAAAGGAGCTGGCATCTCACTCTCTTTGAATCTTCTTTATCATGCTAGGATTAGCAGGAAAAAGCAAAAAATTTCAGAATTGCACCTTGCAATGTGGAGATATTACTGTTTGTGCATTTACAATATTCATTGATTTTTGCCATTGAAAAACGTCCAGAAATGTTTGAAGCTACTGACTGAATGAAAGGAGCTGGCATCTCACTCTCTTTGAATCTTCTTTATCATGCTAGGATTAGCAGGAAAAAGCAAAAAAATTCAGAATTGCACCTTGCAATGTGGAGATATTACTGTTTGTGCATTTACAATATTCATTGATTTTTGCCATTGAAAAACGTCCAGAAATGTTTGAAGCTACTGACTGAATGAAAGGAGCTGGCATCTCACTCTCTTTGAATCTTCTTTATCATGCTAGGATTAGCAGGAAAAAGCAAAAAATTTCAGAATTGCACCTTGCAATGTGGAGATATTACTGTTTGTGCATTTACAATATTCATTGATTTTTGCCATTGAAAAACGTCGAGAAATGTTTGAAGCTACTGACTGAATGAAAGGAGCTGGCATCTCACTCTCTTTGAATCTTCTTTATCATGCTAGGATTAGCAGGAAAAAGCAAAAAATTTCAGAATTGCACCTTGCAATGTGGAGATATTACTGTTTGTGCATTTACAATATTCATTGATTTTTGCCATTGAAAAACATCATGTTATTCATATACCAGAAATGTTTGAAGCTACTGACTGAATGAAAGGAGCTGGCATCTCACTCTCTTTGAATCTTCTTTATCATGCTAGGATTAGCAGGAAAAAGCAAAAAATTTCAGAATTGCACCTTGCAATGTGGAGATATTACTGTTTGTGCATTTACAATATTCATTGATTTTTGCCATTGAAAAACGTCCAGAAATGTTTGAAGCTACTGACTGAATGAAAGGAGCTGGCATCTCACTCTCTTTGAATCTTCTTTATCATGCTAGGATTAGCAGGAAAAAGCAAAAAATTTCAGAATTGCACCTTGCAATGTGGAGATATTACTGTTTGTGCATTTACAATATTCATTGATTTTTGCCATTGAAAAACGTCCAGAAATGTTTGAAGCTACTGACTGAATGAAAGGAGCTGGCATCTCACTCTCTTTGAATCTTCTTTATCATGCTAGGATTAGCAGGAAAAAGCAAAAAATTTCAGAATTGCACCTTGCAATGTGGAGATATTACTGTTTGTGCATTTACAATATTCATTGATTTTTGCCATTGAAAAACATCATGTTATTCATATACCAGAAATGTTTGAAGCTACTGACTGAATGAAAGGAGCTGACATCTCACTCTCTTTGAATATTCTTTATCATGCTAGGATTAGCAGGAAAAAGCAAAAAATTTCAGAATTGCACCTTGCAATGTGGAGATATTACTGTTTGTGCATTTACAATATTCATTGATTTTTGCCATTGAAAAACATCATGTTATTCATATACCAGAAATGTTTGAAGCTACTGACTGAATGAAAGGAGCTGGCATCTCACTCTCTTTGAATCTTCTTTATCATGCTAGGATTAGCAGGACAAAGCAAAAAATTTCAGAATTGCACCTTGCAATGTGGAGATATTACTGTTTGTGCTTTTACAATATTCATTGATTTTTGCCATTGAAAAACATCCAGAAATGTTTGAAGCTACTGACTGAATGAAAGGAGCTGGCATCTCACTCTCTTTGAATCTTCTTTATCATGCTAGGATTAGCAGGAAAAAGCAAAAAATTTCAGAATTGCACCTTGCAATGTGGAGATATTACTGTTTGTGCATTTACAATATTCATTGATTTTTGCCATTGAAAAACGTCCAGAAATGTTTGAAGCTACTGACTGAATGAAAGGAGCTGGCATCTCACTCTCTTTGAATCTTCTTTATCATGCTAGGATTAGCAGGAAAAAGCAAAAAATTTCAGAATTGCACCTTGCAATGTGGAGATATTACTGTTTGTGCATTTACAATATTCATTGATTTTTGCCATTGAAAAACATCATGTTATTCATATACCAGAAATGTTTGAAGCTACTGACTGAATGAATGGAGCTGGCATCTCACTCTCTTTGAATCTTCTTTATCATGCTAGGATTAGCAGGAAAAAGCAAAAAATTTCAGAATTGCACCTTGCAATGTGGAGATATTACTGTTTGTGCATTTACAATATTCATTGATTTTTGCCATTGAAAAACGTCCAGAAATGTTTGAAGCTACTGACTGAATGAAAGGAGCTGGCATCTCACTCTCTTTGAATCTTCTTTATCATGCTAGGATTAGCAGGAAAAAGCAAAAAATTTCAGAATTGCACCTTGCAATGTGGAGATATTACTGTTTGTGCATTTACAATATTCATTGATTTTTGCCATTGAAAAACGTCCAGAAATGTTTGAAGCTACTGACTGAATGAAAGGAGCTGGCATCTCACTCTCTTTGAATCTTCTTTATCATGCTAGGATTAGCAGGAAAAAGCAAAAAATTTCAGAATTGCACCTTGCAATGTGGAGATATTACTGTTTGTGCATTTACAATATTCATTGATTTTTGCCATTGAAAAACGTCCAGAAATGTTTGAAGCTACTGACTGAATGAAAGGAGCTGGCATCTCACTCTCTTTGAATCTTCTTTATCATGCTAGGATTAGCAGGAAAAAGCAAAAAATTTCAGAATTGCACCTTGCAATGTGGAGATATTACTGTTTGTGCATTTACAATATTCATTGATTTTTGCCATTGAAAAACATCATGTTATTCATATACCAGAAATGTTTGAAGCTACTGACTGAATGAAAGGAGCTGGCATCTCACTCTCTTTGAATCTTCTTTATCATGCTAGGATTAGCAGGACAAAGCAAAAAATTTCAGAATTGCACCTTGCAATGTGGAGATATTACTGTTTGTGCTTTTACAATATTCCTTGATTTTTGCCATTGAAAAACATCCAGAAATGTTTGAAGCTACTGACTGAATGAAAGGAGCTGGCATCTCACTCTCTTTGAATCTTCTTTATCATGCTAGGATTAGCAGGAAAAAGCAAAAAATTTCAGAATTGCACCTTGCAATGTGGAGATATTACTGTTTGTGCATTTACAATATTCATTGATTTTTGCCATTGAAAAACGTCCAGAAATGTTTGAAGCTACTGACTGAATGAAAGGAGCTGGCATCTCACTCTCTTTGAATCTTCTTTATCATGCTAGGATTAGCAGGAAAAAGCAAAAAATTTCAGAATTGCACCTTGCAATGTGGAGATATTACTGTTTGTGCATTTACAATATTC
The DNA here is from genome assembly GCF_046119375.1 of Phyllobates terribilis. Classification (NCBI taxonomy): domain Eukaryota; kingdom Metazoa; phylum Chordata; class Amphibia; order Anura; family Dendrobatidae; genus Phyllobates; species Phyllobates terribilis. The sequence goes on along the minus strand of NW_027365612.1, from coordinate 43,630 downwards.
ATTGATTTTTGCCATTGAAAAACATCATGTTATTCATATACCAGAAATGTTTGAAGCTACTGACTGAATGAATGGAGCTGGCATCTCACTCTCTTTGAATCTTCTTTATCATGCTAGGATTAGCAGGAAAAAGCAAAAAATTTCAGAATTGCACCTTGCAATGTGGAGATATTACTGTTTGTGCATTTACAATATTCATTGATTTTTGCCATTGAAAAACGTCCAGAAATGTTTGAAGCTACTGACTGAATGAAAGGAGCTGGCATCTCACTCTCTTTGAATCTTCTTTATCATGCTAGGATTAGCAGGAAAAAGCAAAAAATTTCAGAATTGCACCTTGCAATGTGGAGATATTACTGTTTGTGCATTTACAATATTCATTGATTTTTGCCATTGAAAAACGTCCAGAAATGTTTGAAGCTACTGACTGAATGAAAGGAGCTGGCATCTCACTCTCTTTGAATCTTCTTTATCATGCTAGGATTAGCAGGAAAAAGCAAAAAAATTCAGAATTGCACCTTGCAATGTGGAGATATTACTGTTTGTGCATTTACAATATTCATTGATTTTTGCCATTGAAAAACGTCCAGAAATGTTTGAAGCTACTGACTGAATGAAAGGAGCTGGCATCTCACTCTCTTTGAATCTTCTTTATCATGCTAGGATTAGCAGGAAAAAGCAAAAAATTTCAGAATTGCACCTTGCAATGTGGAGATATTACTGTTTGTGCATTTACAATATTCATTGATTTTTGCCATTGAAAAACGTCGAGAAATGTTTGAAGCTACTGACTGAATGAAAGGAGCTGGCATCTCACTCTCTTTGAATCTTCTTTATCATGCTAGGATTAGCAGGAAAAAGCAAAAAATTTCAGAATTGCACCTTGCAATGTGGAGATATTACTGTTTGTGCATTTACAATATTCATTGATTTTTGCCATTGAAAAACATCATGTTATTCATATACCAGAAATGTTTGAAGCTACTGACTGAATGAAAGGAGCTGGCATCTCACTCTCTTTGAATCTTCTTTATCATGCTAGGATTAGCAGGAAAAAGCAAAAAATTTCAGAATTGCACCTTGCAATGTGGAGATATTACTGTTTGTGCATTTACAATATTCATTGATTTTTGCCATTGAAAAACGTCCAGAAATGTTTGAAGCTACTGACTGAATGAAAGGAGCTGGCATCTCACTCTCTTTGAATCTTCTTTATCATGCTAGGATTAGCAGGAAAAAGCAAAAAATTTCAGAATTGCACCTTGCAATGTGGAGATATTACTGTTTGTGCATTTACAATATTCATTGATTTTTGCCATTGAAAAACGTCCAGAAATGTTTGAAGCTACTGACTGAATGAAAGGAGCTGGCATCTCACTCTCTTTGAATCTTCTTTATCATGCTAGGATTAGCAGGAAAAAGCAAAAAATTTCAGAATTGCACCTTGCAATGTGGAGATATTACTGTTTGTGCATTTACAATATTCATTGATTTTTGCCATTGAAAAACATCATGTTATTCATATACCAGAAATGTTTGAAGCTACTGACTGAATGAAAGGAGCTGGCATCTCACTCTCTTTGAATCTTCTTTATCATGCTAGGATTAGCAGGAAAAAGCAAAAAATTTCAGAATTGCACCTTGCAATGTGGAGATATTACTGTTTGTGCATTTACAATATTCATTGATTTTTGCCATTGAAAAACATCATGTTATTCATATACCAGAAATGTTTGAAGCTACTGACTGAATGAAAGGAGCTGGCATCTCACTCTCTTTGAATCTTCTTTATCATGCTAGGATTAGCAGGACAAAGCAAAAAATTTCAGAATTGCACCTTGCAATGTGGAGATATTACTGTTTGTGCTTTTACAATATTCATTGATTTTTGCCATTGAAAATGTTTGAAGCTACTGACTGAATGAAAGAAGCTGGCATCTCACTCTCTTTGAATCTTCTTTATCATGCTAGGATTAGCAGGAAAAAGCAAAAAATTTCAGAATTGCACCTTGCAATGTGAAGATATTACTGTTTGTGCATTTACAATATTCATTGATTTTTGCCATTGAAAAACGTCCAGAAATGTTTGAAGCTACTGACTGAATGAAAGGAGCTGGCATCTCACTCTCTTTGAATCTTCTTTATCATGCTAGGATTAGCAGGAAAAAGCAAAAAATTTCAGAATTGCACCTTGCAATGTGGAGATATTACTGTTTGTGCATTAACAATATTCATTGATTTTTGCCATTGAAAAACGTCCAGAAATGTTTGAAGCTACTGACTGAATGAAAGGAGCTGGCATCTCACTCTCTTTGAATCTTCTTTATCATGCTAGGATTAGCAGGAAAAAGCAAAAAAATTCAGAATTGCACCTTGCAATGTGGAGATATTACTGTTTGTGCATTTACAATATTCATTGATTTTTGCCATTGAGAAACGTTCAAAAATGTTTGAAGCTACTGACTGAATGAAAGGAGCTGGCATCTCACTCTCTTTGAACCTTCTTTATCATGCTAGGATTAGCAGGAAAAAGCAAAAAATTTCAGAATTGCACCTTGCAATGTGGAGATATTACTGTTTGTGCATTTACAATATTCATTGATTTTTGCCATTGAAAAACGTCCAGAAATGTTTGAAGCTACTGACTGAATGAAAGGAGCTGGCATCTCACTCTCTTTGAATCTTCTTTATCATGCTAGGATTAGCAGGAAAAAGCAAAAAATTTCAGAATTGCACCTTGCAATGTGGAGATATTACTGTTTGTGCATTTACAATATTCATTGATTTTTGCCATTGAAAAACGTCCAGAAATGTTTGAAGCTACTGACTGAATGAAAGGAGCTGGCATCTCACTCTCTTTGAATCTTCTTTATCATGCTAGGATTAGCAGGAAAAAGCAAAAAATTTCAGAATTGCACCTTGCAATGTGGAGATATTACTGTTTGTGCATTTACAATATTCATTGATTTTTGCCGTTGAAAAACATCATGTTATTCATATACCAGAAATGTTTGAAGCTACTGACTGAATGAAAGGAGCTGGCATCTCACTCTCTTTGAATCTTCTTTATCATGCTAGGATTAGCAGGAAAAAGCAAAAAATTTCAGAATTGCACCTTACAATGTGGAGATATTACTGTTTGTGCATTTACAATATTCATTGATTTTTGCCATTGAAAAACATCATGTTATTCATATACCAGAAATGTTTGAAGCTACTGACTGAATGAAAGGAGCTGGCATCTCACTCTCTTTGAATCTTCTTTATCATGCTAGGATTAGCAGGAAAAAGCAAAAAATTTCAGAATTGCCCCTTGCAATGTGGAGATATTACTGTTTGTGCATTTACAATATTCATTGATTTTTGCCATTGAAAAACATCATGTTATTCATATACCAGAAATGTTTGAAGCTACTGACTGAATGAAAGGAGCTGGCATCTCACTCTCTTTGAATCTTCTTTATCATGCTAGGATTAGCAGGAAAAAGCAAAAAATTTCAGAATTGCCCCTTGCAATGTGGAGATATTACTGTTTGTGCATTTACAATATTCATTGATTTTTGCCATTGAAAAACATCATGTTATTCATATACCAGAAATGTTTGAAGCTACTGACTGAATGAATGGAGCTGGCATCTCACTCTCTTTGAATCTTCTTTATCATGCTAGGATTAGCAGGAAAAAGCAAAAAATTTCAGAATTGCACCTTGCAATGTGGAGATATTACTGTTTGTGCATTTACAATATTCATTGATTTTTGCCATTGAAAAACGTCCAGAAATGTTTGAAGCTACTGACTGAATGAAAGGAGCTGGCATCTCACTCACTTTGAATCTTCTTTATCATGCTAGGATTAGCAGGAAAAAGCAAAAAATTTCAGAATTGCACCTTGCAATGTGGAGATATTACTGTTTGTGCATTTACAATATTCATTGATTTTTGCCATTGAAAAACATCATGTTATTCATATACCAGAAATGTTTGAAGCTACTGACTGAATGAATGGAGCTGGCATCTCACTCTCTTTGAATCTTCTTTATCATGCTAGGATTAGCAGGAAAAAGCAAAAAATTTCAGAATTGCACCTTGCAATGTGGAGATATTACTGTTTGTGCATTTACAATATTCATTGATTTTTGCCATTGAAAAATGTCCAGAAATGTTTGAAGCTACTGACTGAATGAAAGGAGCTGGCATCTCACTCTCTTTGAATCTTCTTTATCATGCTAGGATTAGCAGGAAAAAGCAAAAAATTTCAGAATTGCACCTTGCAATGTGGAGATATTACTGTTTGTGCATTTACAATATTCATTGATTTTTGCCATTGAAAAACGTCCAGAAATGTTTGAAGCTACTGACTGAATGAAAGGAGCTGGCATCTCACTCTCTTTGAATCTTCTTTATCATGCTAGGATTAGCAGGAAAAAGCAAAAAAATTCAGAATTGCACCTTGCAATGTGGAGATATTACTGTTTGTGCATTTACAATATTCATTGATTTTTGCCATTGAAAAACGTCCAGAAATGTTTGAAGCTACTGACTGAATGAAAGGAGCTGGCATCTCACTCTCTTTGAATCTTCTTTATCATGCTAGGATTAGCAGGAAAAAGCAAAAAATTTCAGAATTGCACCTTGCAATGTGGAGATATTACTGTTTGTGCATTTACAATATTCATTGATTTTTGCCATTGAAAAACGTCGAGAAATGTTTGAAGCTACTGACTGAATGAAAGGAGCTGGCATCTCACTCTCTTTGAATCTTCTTTATCATGCTAGGATTAGCAGGAAAAAGCAAAAAATTTCAGAATTGCACCTTGCAATGTGGAGATATTACTGTTTGTGCATTTACAATATTCATTGATTTTTGCCATTGAAAAACATCATGTTATTCATATACCAGAAATGTTTGAAGCTACTGACTGAATGAAAGGAGCTGGCATCTCACTCTCTTTGAATCTTCTTTATCATGCTAGGATTAGCAGGAAAAAGCAAAAAATTTCAGAATTGCACCTTGCAATGTGGAGATATTACTGTTTGTGCATTTACAATATTCATTGATTTTTGCCATTGAAAAACGTCCAGAAATGTTTGAAGCTACTGACTGAATGAAAGGAGCTGGCATCTCACTCTCTTTGAATCTTCTTTATCATGCTAGGATTAGCAGGAAAAAGCAAAAAATTTCAGAATTGCACCTTGCAATGTGGAGATATTACTGTTTGTGCATTTACAATATTCATTGATTTTTGCCATTGAAAAACGTCCAGAAATGTTTGAAGCTACTGACTGAATGAAAGGAGCTGGCATCTCACTCTCTTTGAATCTTCTTTATCATGCTAGGATTAGCAGGAAAAAGCAAAAAATTTCAGAATTGCACCTTGCAATGTGGAGATATTACTGTTTGTGCATTTACAATATTCATTGATTTTTGCCATTGAAAAACATCATGTTATTCATATACCAGAAATGTTTGAAGCTACTGACTGAATGAAAGGAGCTGACATCTCACTCTCTTTGAATATTCTTTATCATGCTAGGATTAGCAGGAAAAAGCAAAAAATTTCAGAATTGCACCTTGCAATGTGGAGATATTACTGTTTGTGCATTTACAATATTCATTGATTTTTGCCATTGAAAAACATCATGTTATTCATATACCAGAAATGTTTGAAGCTACTGACTGAATGAAAGGAGCTGGCATCTCACTCTCTTTGAATCTTCTTTATCATGCTAGGATTAGCAGGACAAAGCAAAAAATTTCAGAATTGCACCTTGCAATGTGGAGATATTACTGTTTGTGCTTTTACAATATTCATTGATTTTTGCCATTGAAAAACATCCAGAAATGTTTGAAGCTACTGACTGAATGAAAGGAGCTGGCATCTCACTCTCTTTGAATCTTCTTTATCATGCTAGGATTAGCAGGAAAAAGCAAAAAATTTCAGAATTGCACCTTGCAATGTGGAGATATTACTGTTTGTGCATTTACAATATTCATTGATTTTTGCCATTGAAAAACGTCCAGAAATGTTTGAAGCTACTGACTGAATGAAAGGAGCTGGCATCTCACTCTCTTTGAATCTTCTTTATCATGCTAGGATTAGCAGGAAAAAGCAAAAAATTTCAGAATTGCACCTTGCAATGTGGAGATATTACTGTTTGTGCATTTACAATATTCATTGATTTTTGCCATTGAAAAACATCATGTTATTCATATACCAGAAATGTTTGAAGCTACTGACTGAATGAATGGAGCTGGCATCTCACTCTCTTTGAATCTTCTTTATCATGCTAGGATTAGCAGGAAAAAGCAAAAAATTTCAGAATTGCACCTTGCAATGTGGAGATATTACTGTTTGTGCATTTACAATATTCATTGATTTTTGCCATTGAAAAACGTCCAGAAATGTTTGAAGCTACTGACTGAATGAAAGGAGCTGGCATCTCACTCTCTTTGAATCTTCTTTATCATGCTAGGATTAGCAGGAAAAAGCAAAAAATTTCAGAATTGCACCTTGCAATGTGGAGATATTACTGTTTGTGCATTTACAATATTCATTGATTTTTGCCATTGAAAAACGTCCAGAAATGTTTGAAGCTACTGACTGAATGAAAGGAGCTGGCATCTCACTCTCTTTGAATCTTCTTTATCATGCTAGGATTAGCAGGAAAAAGCAAAAAATTTCAGAATTGCACCTTGCAATGTGGAGATATTACTGTTTGTGCATTTACAATATTCATTGATTTTTGCCATTGAAAAACGTCCAGAAATGTTTGAAGCTACTGACTGAATGAAAGGAGCTGGCATCTCACTCTCTTTGAATCTTCTTTATCATGCTAGGATTAGCAGGAAAAAGCAAAAAATTTCAGAATTGCACCTTGCAATGTGGAGATATTACTGTTTGTGCATTTACAATATTCATTGATTTTTGCCATTGAAAAACATCATGTTATTCATATACCAGAAATGTTTGAAGCTACTGACTGAATGAAAGGAGCTGGCATCTCACTCTCTTTGAATCTTCTTTATCATGCTAGGATTAGCAGGACAAAGCAAAAAATTTCAGAATTGCACCTTGCAATGTGGAGATATTACTGTTTGTGCTTTTACAATATTCCTTGATTTTTGCCATTGAAAAACATCCAGAAATGTTTGAAGCTACTGACTGAATGAAAGGAGCTGGCATCTCACTCTCTTTGAATCTTCTTTATCATGCTAGGATTAGCAGGAAAAAGCAAAAAATTTCAGAATTGCACCTTGCAATGTGGAGATATTACTGTTTGTGCATTTACAATATTCATTGATTTTTGCCATTGAAAAACGTCCAGAAATGTTTGAAGCTACTGACTGAATGAAAGGAGCTGGCATCTCACTCTCTTTGAATCTTCTTTATCATGCTAGGATTAGCAGGAAAAAGCAAAAAATTTCAGAATTGCACCTTGCAATGTGGAGATATTACTGTTTGTGCATTTACAATATTCATTGATTTTTGCCATTGAAAAACATCATGTTATTCATATACCAGAAATGTTTGAAGCTACTGACTGAATGAATGGAGCTGGCATCTCACTCTCTTTGAATCTTCTTTATCATGCTAGGATTAGCAGGAAAAAGCAAAAAATTTCAGAATTGCACCTTGCAATGTGGAGATATTACTGTTTGTGCATTTACAATATTCATTGATTTTTGCCATTGAAAAACGTCCAGAAATGTTTGAAGCTACTGACTGAATGAAAGGAGCTGGCATCTCACTCTCTTTGAATCTTCTTTATCATGCTAGGATTAGCAGGAAAAAGCAAAAAATTTCAGAATTGCACCTTGCAATGTGGAGATATTACTGTTTGTGCATTTACAATATTCATTGATTTTTGCCATTGAAAAACGTCCAGAAATGTTTGAAGCTACTGACTGAATGAAAGGAGCTGGCATCTCACTCTCTTTGAATCTTCTTTATCATGCTAGGATTAGCAGGAAAAAGCAAAAAAATTCAGAATTGCACCTTGCAATGTGGAGATATTACTGTTTGTGCATTTACAATATTCATTGATTTTTGCCATTGAAAAACGTCCAGAAATGTTTGAAGCTACTGACTGAATGAAAGGAGCTGGCATCTCACTCTCTTTGAATCTTCTTTATCATGCTAGGATTAGCAGGAAAAAGCAAAAAATTTCAGAATTGCACCTTGCAATGTGGAGATATTACTGTTTGTGCATTTACAATATTCATTGATTTTTGCCATTGAAAAACGTCGAGAAATGTTTGAAGCTACTGACTGAATGAAAGGAGCTGGCATCTCACTCTCTTTGAATCTTCTTTATCATGCTAGGATTAGCAGGAAAAAGCAAAAAATTTCAGAATTGCACCTTGCAATGTGGAGATATTACTGTTTGTGCATTTACAATATTCATTGATTTTTGCCATTGAAAAACATCATGTTATTCATATACCAGAAATGTTTGAAGCTACTGACTGAATGAAAGGAGCTGGCATCTCACTCTCTTTGAATCTTCTTTATCATGCTAGGATTAGCAGGAAAAAGCAAAAAATTTCAGAATTGCACCTTGCAATGTGGAGATATTACTGTTTGTGCATTTACAATATTCATTGATTTTTGCCATTGAAAAACGTCCAGAAATGTTTGAAGCTACTGACTGAATGAAAGGAGCTGGCATCTCACTCTCTTTGAATCTTCTTTATCATGCTAGGATTAGCAGGAAAAAGCAAAAAATTTCAGAATTGCACCTTGCAATGTGGAGATATTACTGTTTGTGCATTTACAATATTCATTGATTTTTGCCATTGAAAAACGTCCAGAAATGTTTGAAGCTACTGACTGAATGAAAGGAGCTGGCATCTCACTCTCTTTGAATCTTCTTTATCATGCTAGGATTAGCAGGAAAAAGCAAAAAATTTCAGAATTGCACCTTGCAATGTGGAGATATTACTGTTTGTGCATTTACAATATTCATTGATTTTTGCCATTGAAAAACATCATGTTATTCATATACCAGAAATGTTTGAAGCTACTGACTGAATGAAAGGAGCTGGCATCTCACTCTCTTTGAATCTTCTTTATCATGCTAGGATTAGCAGGAAAAAGCAAAAAATTTCAGAATTGCACCTTGCAATGTGGAGATATTACTGTTTGTGCATTTACAATATTCATTGATTTTTGCCATTGAAAAACATCATGTTATTCATATACCAGAAATGTTTGAAGCTACTGACTGAATGAAAGGAGCTGGCATCTCACTCTCTTTGAATCTTCTTTATCATGCTAGGATTAGCAGGACAAAGCAAAAAATTTCAGAATTGCACCTTGCAATGTGGAGATATTACTGTTTGTGCTTTTACAATATTCATTGATTTTTGCCATTGAAAATGTTTGAAGCTACTGACTGAATGAAAGAAGCTGGCATCTCACTCTCTTTGAATCTTCTTTATCATGCTAGGATTAGCAGGAAAAAGCAAAAAATTTCAGAATTGCACCTTGCAATGTGAAGATATTACTGTTTGTGCATTTACAATATTCATTGATTTTTGCCATTGAAAAACGTCCAGAAATGTTTGAAGCTACTGACTGAATGAAAGGAGCTGGCATCTCACTCTCTTTGAATCTTCTTTATCATGCTAGGATTAGCAGGAAAAAGCAAAAAATTTCAGAATTGCACCTTGCAATGTGGAGATATTACTGTTTGTGCATTAACAATATTCATTGATTTTTGCCATTGAAAAACGTCCAGAAATGTTTGAAGCTACTGACTGAATGAAAGGAGCTGGCATCTCACTCTCTTTGAATCTTCTTTATCATGCTAGGATTAGCAGGAAAAAGCAAAAAAATTCAGAATTGCACCTTGCAATGTGGAGATATTACTGTTTGTGCATTTACAATATTCATTGATTTTTGCCATTGAGAAACGTTCAAAAATGTTTGAAGCTACTGACTGAATGAAAGGAGCTGGCATCTCACTCTCTTTGAACCTTCTTTATCATGCTAGGATTAGCAGGAAAAAGCAAAAAATTTCAGAATTGCACCTTGCAATGTGGAGATATTACTGTTTGTGCATTTACAATATTCATTGATTTTTGCCATTGAAAAACGTCCAGAAATGTTTGAAGCTACTGACTGAATGAAAGGAGCTGGCATCTCACTCTCTTTGAATCTTCTTTATCATGCTAGGATTAGCAGGAAAAAGCAAAAAATTTCAGAATTGCACCTTGCAATGTGGAGATATTACTGTTTGTGCATTTACAATATTCATTGATTTTTGCCATTGAAAAACGTCCAGAAATGTTTGAAGCTACTGACTGAATGAAAGGAGCTGGCATCTCACTCTCTTTGAATCTTCTTTATCATGCTAGGATTAGCAGGAAAAAGCAAAAAATTTCAGAATTGCACCTTGCAATGTGGAGATATTACTGTTTGTGCATTTACAATATTCATTGATTTTTGCCGTTGAAAAACATCATGTTATTCATATACCAGAAATGTTTGAAGCTACTGACTGAATGAAAGGAGCTGGCATCTCACTCTCTTTGAATCTTCTTTATCATGCTAGGATTAGCAGGAAAAAGCAAAAAATTTCAGAATTGCACCTTACAATGTGGAGATATTACTGTTTGTGCATTTACAATATTCATTGATTTTTGCCATTGAAAAACATCATGTTATTCATATACCAGAAATGTTTGAAGCTACTGACTGAATGAAAGGAGCTGGCATCTCACTCTCTTTGAATCTTCTTTATCATGCTAGGATTAGCAGGAAAAAGCAAAAAATTTCAGAATTGCCCCTTGCAATGTGGAGATATTACTGTTTGTGCATTTACAATATTCATTGATTTTTGCCATTGAAAAACATCATGTTATTCATATACCAGAAATGTTTGAAGCTACTGACTGAATGAAAGGAGCTGGCATCTCACTCTCTTTGAATCTTCTTTATCATGCTAGGATTAGCAGGAAAAAGCAAAAAATTTCAGAATTGCACCTTGCAATGTGGAGATATTACTGTTTGTGCATTTACAATATTCATTGATTTTTGCCATTGAAAAACATCATGTTATTCATATACCAGAAATGTTTGAAGATACTGACTGAATGAAAGGAGCTGGCATCTCACTCTCTTTGAATCTTCTTTATCATGCTAGGATTAGCAGGAAAAAGCAAAAAATTTCAGAATTGCACCTTGCAATGTGGAGATATTACTGTTTGTGCATTTACAATATTCATTGATTTTTGCCATTGAAAAACGTCCAGAAATGTTTGAAGCTACTGACTGAATGAAAGGAGCTGGCATCTCACTCTCTTTGAATCTTCTTTATCATGCTAGGATTAGCAGGAAAAAGCAAAAAATTTCAGAATTGCACCTTGCAATGTGGAGATATTACTGTTTGTGCATTTACAATATTCATTGATTTTTGCCATTGAAAAACGTCCAGAAATGTTTGAAGCTACTGACTGAATGAAAGGAGCTGGCATCTCACTCTCTTTGAATCTTCTTTATCATGCTAGGATTAGCAGGAAAAAGCAAAAAATTTCAGAATTGCACCTTGCAATGTGGAGATATTACTGTTTGTGCATTTACAATATTCATTGATTTTTGCCATTGAAAAACATCATGTTATTCATATACCAGAAATGTTTGAAGCTACTGACTGAATGAAAGGAGCTGGCATCTCACTCTCTTAGAATCTTCTTTATCATGCTAGGATTAGCAGGAAAAAGCAAAAAATTTCAGAATTGCACCTTACAATGTGGAGATATTACTGTTTGTGCATTTACAATATTCATTGATTTTTGCCATTGAAAAACATCATGTTATTCATATACCAGAAATGTTTGAAGCTACTGACTGAATGAAAGGAGCTGGCATCTCACTCTCTTTGAATCTTCTTTATCATGCTAGGATTAGCAGGAAAAAGCAAAAAATTTCAGAATTGCCCCTTGCAATGTGGAGATATTACTGTTTGTGCATTTACAATATTCATTGATTTTTGCCATTGAAAAACATCATGTTATTCATATACCAGAAATGTTTGAAGCTACTGACTGAATGAAAGGAGCTGGCATCTCACTCTCTTTGAATCTTCTTTATCATGCTAGGATTAGCAGGAAAAAGCAAAAAATTTCAGAATTGCACCTTGCAATGTGGAGATATTACTGTTTGTGCATTTACAATATTCATTGATTTTTGCCATTGAAAAACATCATGTTATTCATATATCAGAAATGTTTGAAGCTACTGACTGAATGAAAGGAGCTGGCATCTCACTCTCTTTGAATCTTCTTTATCATGCTAGGATTAGCAGGAAAAACCAAAAAATTTCAGAATTGCACCTTGCAATGTGGAGATATTACTGTTTGTGCATTTACAATATTCATTGATTTTTGCCATTGAAAAACGTCCAGAAATGTTTGAAGCTAATGACTGAATGAAAGGAGCTGGCATCTCACTCTCTTTGAATCTTCTTTATCATGCTAGGATTAGCAGGAAAAAGCAAAACATTTCAGAATTGCACCTTGCAATGTGGAGATATTACTGTTTGTGCATTTACAATATTCATTGATTTTTGCCATTGAAAAACGTCCAGAAATGTTTGAAGCTACTGACTGAATGAAAGGAGCTGGCATCTCACTCTCTTTGAATCTTCTTTATCATGCTAGGATTAGCAGGAAAAAGCAAAAAATTTCAGAATTGCACCTTGCAATGTGGAGATATTACTGTTTGTGCATTTACAATATTCATTGATTTTTGCCATTGAAAAACGTCGAGAAATGTTTGAAGCTACTGACTGAATGAAAGGAGCTGGCATCTCACTCTCTTTGAATCTTCTTTATCATGCTAGGATTAGCAGGAAAAAGCAAAAAATTTCAGAATTGCACCTTACAATGTGGAGATATTACTGTTTGTGCATTTACAATATTCATTGATTTTTGCCATTGAAAAACATCATGTTATTCATATACCAGAAATGTTTGAAGCTACTGACTGAATGAAAGGAGCTGGCATCTCACTCTCTTTGAATCTTCTTTATCATGCTAGGATTAGCAGGAAAAAGCAAAAAAATTCAGAATTGCCCCTTGCAATGTGGAGATATTACTGTTTGTGCATTTACAATATTCATTGATTTTTGCCATTGAAAAACATCATGTTATTCATATACCAGAAATGTTTGAAGCTACTGACTGAATGAAAGGAGCTGGCATCTCACTCTCTTTGAATCTTCTTTATCATGCTAGGATTAGCAGGAAAAAGCAAAAAATTTCAGAATTGCACCTTGCAATGTGGAGATATTACTGTTTGTGCATTTACAATATTCATTGATTTTTGCCATTGAAAAACGTCCAGAAATGTTTGAAGCTACTGACTGAATGAAAGGAGCTGGCATCTCACTCTCTTTGAATCTTCTTTATCATGCTAGGATTAGCAGGAAAAAGCAAAAAATTTCAGAATTGCACCTTGCAATGTGGAGATATTACTGTTTGTGCATTTACAATATTCATTGATTTTTGCCATTGAAAAACGTCCAGAAATGTTTGAAGCTACTGACTGAATGAAAGGAGCTGGCATCTCACTCTCTTTGAATCTTCTTTATCATGCTAGGATTAGCAGGAAAAAGCAAAAAATTTCAGAATTGCACCTTGCAATGTGGAGATATTACTGTTTGTGCATTTACAATATTCATTGATTTTTGCCATTGAAAAACATCATGTTATTCATATACCAGAAATGTTTGAAGCTACTGACTGAATGAAAGGAGCTGGCATCTCACTCTCTTTGAATCTTCTTTATCATGCTAGGATTAGCAGGAAAAAGCAAAAAATTTCAGAATTGCACCTTGCAATGTGGAGATATTACTGTTTGTGCATTTACAATATTCATTGATTTTTGCCATTGAAAAACGTCCAGAAATGTTTGAAGCTACTGACTGAATGAAAGGAGCTGGCATCTCACTCTCTTTGAATCTTCTTTATCATGCTAGGATTAGCAGGAAAAAGCAAAAAATTTCAGAATTGCACCTTGCAATGTGGAGATATTACTGTTTGTGCATTTACAATATTCATTGATTTTTGCCATTGAAAAACGTCCAGAAATGTTTGAAGCTACTGACTGAATGAAAGGAGCTGGCATCTCACTCTCTTTGAATCTTCTTTATCATGCTAGGATTAGCAGGAAAAAGCAAAAAATTTCAGAATTGCACCTTGCAATGTGGAGATATTACTGTTTGTGCATTTACAATGTTCATTGATTTTTGCCATTGAAAAACATCATGTTATTCATATACCAGAAATGTTTGAAGCTACTGACTGAATGAAAGGAGCTGGCATCTCACTCTCTTTGAATCTTCTTTATCATGCTAGGATTAGCAGGAAAAAGCAAAAAATTTCAGAATTGCACCTTGCAATGTGGAGATATTACTGTTTGTGCATTTACAATATTCATTGATTTTTGCCATTGAAAAACGTCCAGAAATGTTTGAAGCTACTGATTGAATGAAAGGAGCTGGCATCTCACTCTCTTTGAATCTTCTTTATCATGCTAGGATTAGCAGGAAAAAGCAAAAAATTTCAGAATTGCACCTTGCAATGTGGAGATATTACTGTTTGTGCATTTACAATATTCATTGATTTTTGCCATTGAAAAACGTCCAGAAATGTTTGAAGCTACTGACTGAATGAAAGGAGCTGGCATCTCACTCTCTTTGAATCTTCTTTATCATGCTAGGATTAGCAGGAAAAAGCAAAAAATTTCAGAATTGCACCTTGCAATGTGGAGATATTACTGTTTGTGCATTTACAATATTCATTGATTTTTGCCATTGAAAAAGTCCAGAAATGTTTGAAGCTACTGACTGAATGAAAGGAGCTGGCATCTCACTCTCTTTGAATCTTCTTTATCATGCTAGGATTAGCAGGAAAAAGCAAAAAATTTCAGAATTGCACCTTGCAATGTGGAGATATTACTGTTTGTGCATTTACAATATTCATTGATTTTTGCCATTGAAAAACATCATGTTATTCATATACCAGAAATGTTTGAAGCTACTGACTGAATGAAAGGAGCTGGCATCTCACTCTCTTTGAATCATCTTTATCATGCTAGGATTAGCAGGAAAAAGCAAAAAATTTCAGAATTGCACCTTGCAATGTGGAGATATTACTGTTTGTGCATTTACAATATTCATTGATTTTTGCCATTGAAAAACATCCAGAAATGTTTGAAGCTACTGACTGAATGAAAGGAGCTGGCATCTCACTCTCTTTGAATCTTCTTTATCATGCTAGGATTAGCAGGAAAAAGCAAAAAATTTCAGAATTGCACCTTGCAATGTGGAGATATTACTGTTTGTGCATTTACAATATTCATTGATTTTTGCCATTGAAAAATGTCCAGAAATGTTTGAAGCTACTGACTGAATGAAAGGAGCTGGCATCTCACTCTCTTTGAATCTTTTTTATCATGCTAGGATTAGCAGGAAAAAACAAAAAATTTCAGAATTGCACCTTGCAATGTGGAGATATTACTGTTTGTGCATTTACAATATTCATTGATTTTTGCCATTGAAAAACGTCCAGAAATGTTTGAAGCTACTGACTGAATGAAAGGAGCTGGCATCTCACTCTCTTTGAATCTTCTTTATCATGCTAGGATTAGCAGGAAAAAGCAAAAAAGTTCAGAATTGCACCTTGCTATGTGGAGATATTACTGATTGTGCATTTACAATATTCATTGATTTTTGCCAATGAAAAACGTCCAGAAATGTTTGAAGCTACTGACTGAATGAAAGGAGCTGGCATCTCAATCTCTTTGAATCATCTTTATCATGCTAGGATTAGCAGGAAAAAGCAAAAAATTTCAGAATTGCACCTTGCAATGTGGAAATATAACTGATTGTGCATTTACAATATTCATTGATTTTTGCCATTGAAAAACGTCCAGAAAAGTTTGAAGCTACTGACTGAATGAAAGGAGCTGGCATCTCACTCTCTTTGAATCTTCTTTATCATGCTAGGATTAGCAGGAAAAAGCAAAAAATTTCAGAATTGCACCTTGCAATGTGGAGATATTACTGTTTGTGCATTTACAATATTCATTGATTTTTGCCATTGAAAAACATCATGTTATTCATATACCAGAAATGTTTGAAGCTACTGACTGAATGAAAGGAGCTGGCATCTCACTCTCTTTGAATCTTCTTTATCATGCTAGGATTAGCAGGAAAAAGCAAAAAAATTCAGAATTGCACCTTGCAATGTGGAGATATTACTGTTTGTGCATTTACAATATTCATTGATTTTTGCCATTGAAAAACGTCCAGAAATGTTTGAAGCTACTGACTGAATGAAAGGAGCTGGCATCTCACTCTCTTTGAATCTTCTTTATCATGCTAGGATTAGCAGGAAAAAGCAAAAAATTTCAGAATTGCACCTTGCAATGTGGAGATATTACTGTTTGTGCATTTACAATATTCATTGATTTTTGCCATTGAAAAACGTCCAGAAATGTTTGAAGCTATTGACTGAATGAAAGGAGCTGGCATCTCACTCTCTTTGAATCTTCTTTATCATGCAAGGATTAGCAGGAAAAAGCAAAAAATTTCAGAATTGCACCTTGCAATGTGGAGATATTACTGTTTGTGCATTTACAATATTCATTGATTTTTGCCATTGAAAAACGTCCAGAAATGTTTGAAGCTACTGACTGAATGAAAGGAGCTGGCATCTCACTCTCTTTGAATCTTCTTTATCATGCTAGGATTAGCAGGAAAAAGCAAAAAATTTCAGAATTGCACCTTGCAATGTGGAGATATTACTGTTTGTGCATTTACAATATTCATTGATTTTTGCCATTGAAAAACGTCCAGAAATGTTTGAAGCTACTGACTGAATGAAAGGAGCTGGCATCTCACTCTCTTTGAATCTTCTTTATCATGCTAGGATTAGCAGGAAAAAGCAAAAAATTTCAGAATTGCACCTTGCAATGTGGAGATATAACTGATTGTGCATTTACAATATTCATTGATTTTTGCCATTGAAAAACGTCCAGAAATGTTTGAAGCTACTGACTGAATGAAAGGAGCTGGCATCTCACTCTCTTTGAATCTTCTTTATCATGCTAGGATTAGCAGGAAAAAGCAAAAAATTTCAGAATTGCACCTTGCAATGTGGAGATATTACTGTTTGTGCATTTACAATATTCATTGATTTTTGCCATTGAAAAACATCATGTTATTCATATACCAGAAATGTTTGAAGCTACTGACTGAATAAAAGGAGCTGGCATCTCACTCTCTTTGAATCTTCTTTATCATGCTAGTATTAGCAGGAAAAAGCAAAAAATTTCAGAATTGCACCTTGCAATGTGGAGATATTACTGTTTGTGCATTTACAGTATTCATTGATTTTTGCCATTGAAAAAATCCAGAAATGTTTGAAGCTACTGACTGAATGAAAGGAGTTGGCATCTCACTCTCTTTTAATCTTCTTTATCATGCTAGGATTAGCAGGAAAAAGCAAAAAATTTCAGAATTGCACCTTGCAATGTGGAGATATTACTGTTTGTGCATTTACAATATTCATTGATTTTTGCCATTGAAAAACATCATGTTATTCATATACCAGAAATGTTTGAAGCTACTGACTGAATGAAAGGAGCTGGCATCTCACTCTCTTTGAATCTTCTTTATCATGCTAGGATTAGCAGGAAAAAGCAAAAAATTTCAGAATTGCACCTTGCAATGTGGAGATATTACTGTTTGTGCATTTACAATATTCATTGATTTTTGCCATTGAAAAACGTCCAGAAATGTTTGAAGCTACTGACTGAATGAAAGGAGCTGGCATCTCACTCTCTTTGAATCTTCTTTATCATGCTAGGATTAGCAGGAAAAAGCAAAAAATTTCAGAATTGCACCTTGCAATGTGGAGATATTACTGTTTGTGCATTTACAATATTCATTGATTTTTGCCATTGAAAAACGTCCAGAAATGTTTGAAGCTACTGACTGAATGAAAGGAGCTGGCATCTCACTCTCTTTGAATCTTCTTTATCATGCTAGGATTAGCAGGAAAAAGCAAAAAATTTCAGAATTGCACCTTGCAATGTGGAGATATTACTGTTTGTGCATTTACAATATTCATTGATTTTTGCCATTGAAAAATGTCCAGAAATGTTTGAAGCTACTGACTGAATGAAAGGAGCTGGCATCTCACTCTCTTTGAATCTTCTTTATCATGCTAGGATTAGCAGGAAAAAGCAAAAAATTTCAGAATTGCACCTTGCAATGTGGAGATATTACTGTTTGTGCATTTACAATATTCATTGATTTTTGCCATTGAAAAACGTCCAGAAATGTTTGAAGCTACTGACTGAATGAAAGGAGCTGGCATCTCACTCTCTTTGAATCTTCTTTATCATGCTAGGATTAGCAGGAAAAAGCAAAAAATTTCAGAATTGCACCTTGCAATGTGGAGATATTACTGTTTGTGCATTTACAATATTCATTGATTTTTGCCATTGAAAAACGTCCAGAAATGTTTGAAGCTACTGACTGAATGAAAGGAGCTGGCATCTCACTCTCTTTGAATCTTCTTTATCATGCTAGGATTAGCAGGAAAAAGCAAAAAATTTCAGAATTGCACCTTGCAATGTGGAGATATTACTGTTTGTGCATTTACAATATTCATTGATTTTTGCCATTGAAAAACGTCCAGAAATGTTTGAAGCTACTGACTGAATGAAAGGAGCTGGCATCTCACTCTCTTTGAATCTTCTTTATCATGCTAGGATTAGCAGGAAAAAGCAAAAAATTTCAGAATTGCACCTTGCAATGTGGAGATATTACTGTTTGTGCATTTACAATATTCATTGATTTTTGCGATTGAAAAACATCATGTTATTCATATACCAGAAATGTTTGAAGCTACTCACTGAATGAAAGGAGCTGGCATCTCACTCTCTTTGAATCTTCTTTATCATGCTAGGATTAGCAGGAAAAAGCAAAAAATTTCAGAATTGCACCTTGCAATGTGGAGATATTACTGTTTGTGCATTTACAATATTCATTGATTTTTGCCATTGAAAAACGTCCAGAAATGTTTGAAGCTACTGACTGAATGAAAGGAGCTGGCATCTCACTCTCTTTGAATCTTCTTTATCATGCTAGGATTAGCAGGAAAAAGCAAAAAATTTCAGAATTGCACCTTGCAATGTGGAGATATTACTGTTTGTGCATTTACAATATTCATTGATTTTTGCCATTGAAAAACGTCCAGAAATGTTTGAAGCTACTGACTGAATGAAAGGAGCTGGCATCTCACTCTCTTTGAATCTTCTTTATCATGCTAGGATTAGCAGGAAAAAGCAAAAAATTTCAGAATTGCACCTTGCAATGTGGAGATATTACTGTTTGTGCATTTACAATATTCATTGATTTTTGCCATTGAAAAACGTCCAGAAATGTTTGAAGCTACTGACTGAATGAAAGGAGCTGGCATCTCACTCTCTTTGAATCTTCTTTATCATGCTAGGATTAGCAGGAAAAAGCAAAAAATTTCAGAATTGCACCTTGCAATGTGGAGATATTACTGTTTGTGCATTTACAATATTCATTGATTTTTGCCATTGAAAAACGTCCAGAAATGTTTGAAGCTACTGACTGAATGAAAGGAGTTGGCATCTCACTCTCTTTGAATCTTCTTTATCATGCTAGGATTAGCAGGAAAAAGCAAAAAATTTCAGAATTGCACCTTGCAATGTGGAGATATTACTGTTTGTGCATTTACAATATTCATTGATTTTTGCCATTGAAAAACGTCCAGAAATGTTTAAAGCTACTGACTGAATGAAAGGAGCTGGCATCTCACTCTCTTTGAATCTTCTTTATCATGCTAGGATTAGCAGGAAAAACCAAAAAATTTCAGAATTGCACCTTGAAATGTGGAGATATTACTGTTTGTGCATTTACAATATTCATTGATTTTTGCCATTGAAAAACATCATGTTATTCATATACCAGAAATGTTTGAAGCTACTGACTGAATGAAAGGAGCTGGCATCTCACTCTCTTTGAATCTTCTTTATCATGCTAGGATTAGCAGGAAAAAGCAAAAAATTTCAGAATTGCACCTTGCAATGTGGAGATATTACTGTTTGTGCATTTACAATATTCATTGATTTTTGCCATTGAAAAACGTCCAGAAATGTTTGAAGCTACTGACTGAATGAAAGGAGCTGGCATCTCACTCTCTTTGAATCTTCTTTATCATGCTAGGATTAGCAGGAAAAAGCAAAAAATTTCAGAATTGCACCTTGAAATGTGGAGATATTACTGTTTGTGCATTTACAATATTCATTGATTTTTGTCATTGAAAAACATCATGTTATTCATATACCAGAAATGTTTGAAGCTACTGACTGAATGAAAGGAGCTGGCATCTCACTCTCTTTGATTCTTCTTTATCATGCTAGGATTAGCAGGAAAAAGCAAAAAATTTCAGAATTGCACCTTGCAATGTGGAGATATTACTGTTTGTGCATTTACAATATTCATTGATTTTTGCCATTGAAAAACGTCCAGAAATGTTTGAAGCTACTGACTGAATGAAAGGAGCTGGCATCTCACTCTCTTTGAATCTTCTTTATCATGCTAGGATTAGCAGGAAAAAGCAAAAAATTTCAGAATTGCACCTTGCAATGTGGAGATATTACTGTTTGTGCATTTACAATATTCATTGATTTTTTCCATTGAAAAACATCATGTTATTCATATACCAGAAATGTTTGAAGCTACTGACTGAATGAAAGGAGCTGGCATCTCACTCTCTTTGAATCTTCTTTATCATGCTAGGATTAGCAGGAAAAAGCAAAAAATTTCAGAATTGCACCTTGCAATGTGGAGATATTACTGTTTGTGCATTTACAATATTCATTGATTTTTGCGATTGAAAAACATCATGTTATTCATATACCAGAAATGTTTGAAGCTACTCACTGAATGAAAGGAGCTGGCATCTCACTCTCTTTGAATCTTCTTTATCATGCTAGGATTAGCAGGAAAAAGCAAAAAATTTCAGAATTGCACCTTGCAATGTGGAGATATTACTGTTTGTGCATTTACAATATTCATTGATTTTTGCCATTGAAAAACGTCCAGAAATGTTTGAAGCTACTGACTGAATGAAAGGAGCTGGCATCTCACTCTCTTTGAATCTTCTTTATCATGCTAGGATTAGCAGGAAAAAGCAAAAAATTTCAGAATTGCAACTTGCAATGTGGAGATATTACTGTTTGTGCATTTACAATATTCATTGATTTTTGCCATTGAAAAACGTCCAGAAATGTTTGAAGCTGCTGACTGAATGAAAGGAGCTGGCATCTCACTCTCTTTGAATCTTCTTTATCATGCTAGGATTAGCAGGAAAAAGCAAAAAATTTCAGAACTGCACCTTGCAATGTGGAGATATTACTGTTTGTGCATTTACAATATTCATTGATTTTTGCCATTGAAAAACGTCCAGAAATGTTTGAAGCTACTGACTGAATGAAAGGAGCTGGCATCTCACTCTCTTTGAATCTTCTTTATCATGCTAGGATTAGCAGGAAAAAGCAAAAAATTTCAGAATTGCACCTTGCAATGTGGAGATATTACTGTTTGTGCATTTACAATATTCATTGATTTTTGCCATTGAAAAACGTCCAGAAATGTTTGAAGCTACTGACTGAATGAAAGGAGTTGGCATCTCACTCTCTTTGAATCTTCTTTATCATGCTAGGATTAGCAGGAAAAAGCAAAAAATTTCAGAATTGCACCTTGCAATGTGGAGATATTACTGTTTGTGCATTTACAATATTCATTGATTTTTGCCATTGAAAAACGTCCAGAAATGTTTAAAGCTACTGACTGAATGAAAGGAGCTGGCATCTCACTCTCTTTGAATCTTCTTTATCATGCTAGGATTAGCAGGAAAAACCAAAAAATTTCAGAATTGCACCTTGAAATGTGGAGATATTACTGTTTGTGCATTTACAATATTCATTGATTTTTGCCATTGAAAAACATCATGTTATTCATATACCAGAAATGTTTGAAGCTACTGACTGAATGAAAGGAGCTGGCATCTCACTCTCTTTGAATCTTCTTTATCATGCTAGGATTAGCAGGAAAAAGCAAAAAATTTCAGAATTGCACCTTGCAATGTGGAGATATTACTGTTTGTGCATTTACAATATTCATTGATTTTTGCCATTGAAAAACGTCCAGAAATGTTTGAAGCTACTGACTGAATGAAAGGAGCTGGCATCTCACTCTCTTTGAATCTTCTTTATCATGCTAGGATTAGCAGGAAAAAGCAAAAAATTTCAGAATTGCACCTTGAAATGTGGAGATATTACTGTTTGTGCATTTACAATATTCATTGATTTTTGTCATTGAAAAACATCATGTTATTCATATACCAGAAATGTTTGAAGCTACTGACTGAATGAAAGGAGCTGGCATCTCACTCTCTTTGATTCTTCTTTATCATGCTAGGATTAGCAGGAAAAAGCAAAAAATTTCAGAATTGCACCTTGCAATGTGGAGATATTACTGTTTGTGCATTTACAATATTCATTGATTTTTGCCATTGAAAAACGTCCAGAAATGTTTGAAGCTACTGACTGAATGAAAGGAGCTGGCATCTCACTCTCTTTGAATCTTCTTTATCATGCTAGGATTAGCAGGAAAAAGCAAAAAATTTCAGAATTGCACCTTGCAATGTGGAGATATTACTGTTTGTGCATTTACAATATTTATTGATTTTTTCCATTGAAAAACATCATGTTATTCATATACCAGAAATGTTTGAAGCTACTGACTGAATGAAAGGAGCTGGCATCTCACTCTCTTTGAATCTTCTTTATCATGCTAGGATTAGCAGGAAAAAGCAAAAAATTTCAGAATTGCACCTTGCAATGTGGAGATATTACTGTTTGTGCATTTACAATATTCATTGATTTTTGCCATTGAAAAACGTCCAGAAATGTTTGAAGCTACTGACTGAATGAAAGGAGCTGGCATCTCACTCTCTTTGAATCTTCTTTATCATGCTAGGATTAGCAGGAAAAAGCAAAAAATTTCAGAATTGCACCTTGCAATGTGGAGATATTACTGTTTGTGCATTTACAATATTCATTGATTTTTGCGATTGAAAAACATCATGTTATTCATATACCAGAAATGTTTGAAGCTACTCACTGAATGAAAGGAGCTGGCATCTCACTCTCTTTGAATCTTCTTTATCATGCTAGGATTAGCAGGAAAAAGCAAAAAATTTCAGAATTGCACCTTGCAATGTGGAGATATTACTGTTTGTGCATTTACAATATTCATTGATTTTTGCCATTGAAAAACGTCCAGAAATGTTTGAAGCTACTGACTGAATGAAAGGAGCTGGCATCTCACTCTCTTTGAATCTTCTTTATCATGCTAGGATTAGCAGGAAAAAGCAAAAAATTTCAGAATTGCACCTTGCAATGTGGAGATATTACTGTTTGTGCATTTACAATATTCATTGATTTTTGCCATTGAAAAACGTCCAGAAATGTTTGAAGCTACTGACTGAATGAAAGGAGCTGGCATCTCACTCTCTTTGAATCTTCTTTATCATGCTAGGATTAGCAGGAAAAAGCAAAAAATTTCAGAATTGCACCTTGCAATGTGGAGATATTACTGTTTGTGCATTTACAATATTCATTGATTTTTGCCATTGAAAAACGTCCAGAAATGTTTGAAGCTACTGACTGAATGAAAGGAGCTGGCATCTCACTCTCTTTGAATCTTCTTTACCATGCTAGGATTAGCAGGAAAAAGCAAAAAATTTCAGAATTGCACCTTGCAATGTGGAGATATTACTGTTTGTGCATTTACAATATTCATTGATTTTTGCCATTGAAAAACGTCCAGAAATGTTTGAAGCTACTGACTGAATGAAAGGAGTTGGCATCTCACTCTCTTTGAATCTTCTTTATCATGCTAGGATTAGCAGGAAAAAGCAAAAAATTTCAGAATTGCACATTGCAATGTGGAGATATTACTGTTTGTGCATTTACAATATTCATTGATTTTTGCCATTGAAAAACGTCCAGAAATGTTTAAAGCTACTGACTGAATGAAAGGAGCTGGCATCTCACTCTCTTTGAATCTTCTTTATCATGCTAGGATTAGCAGGAAAAACCAAAAAATTTCAGAATTGCACCTTGAAATGTGGAGATATTACTGTTTGTGCATTTACAATATTCATTGATTTTTGCCATTGAAAAACATCATGTTATTCATATACCAGAAATGTTTGAAGCTACTGACTGAATGAAAGGAGCTGGCATCTCACTCTCTTTGAATCTTCTTTATCATGCTAGGATTAGCAGGAAAAAGCAAAAAATTTCAGAATTGCACCTTGCAATGTGGAGATATTACTGTTTGTGCATTTACAATATTCATTGATTTTTGCCATTGAAAAACGTCCAGAAATGTTTGAAGCTACTGACTGAATGAAAGGAGCTGGCATCTCACTCTCTTTGAATCTTCTTTATCATGCTAGGATTAGCAGGAAAAAGCAAAAAATTTCAGAATTGCACCTTGAAATGTGGAGATATTACTGTTTGTGCATTTACAATATTCATTGATTTTTGTCATTGAAAAACATCATGTTATTCATATACCAGAAATGTTTGAAGCTACTGACTGAATGAAAGGAGCTGGCATCTCACTCTCTTTGATTCTTCTTTATCATGCTAGGATTAGCAGGAAAAAGCAAAAAATTTCAGAATTGCACCTTGCAATGTGGAGATATTACTGTTTGTGCATTTACAATATTCATTGATTTTTGCCATTGAAAAACGTCCAGAAATGTTTGAAGCTACTGACTGAATGAAAGGAGCTGGCATCTCACTCTCTTTGAATCTTCTTTATCATGCTAGGATTAGCAGGAAAAAGCAAAAAATTTCAGAATTGCACCTTGCAATGTGGAGATATTACTGTTTGTGCATTTACAATATTCATTGATTTTTTCCATTGAAAAACATCATGTTATTCATATACCAGAAATGTTTGAAGCTACTGACTGAATGAAAGGAGCTGGCATCTCACTCTCTTTGAATCTTCTTTATCATGCTAGGATTAGCAGGAAAAAGCAAAAAATTTCAGAATTGCACCTTGCAATGTGGAGATATTACTGTTTGTGCATTTACAATATTCATTGATTTTTGCCATTGAAAAACATCATGTTATTCATATACCAGAAATGTTTGAAGCTACTGACTGAATGAAAGGAGCTGGCATCTCACTCTCTTTGAATCTTCTTTATCATGCTAGGATTAGCAGGAAAAAGCAAAAAATTTCAGAATTGCACCTTGCAATGTGGAGATATTACTGTTTGTGCATTTACAATATTCATTGATTTTTGCCATTGAAAAACGTCCAGAAATGTTTGAAGCTACTGACTGAATGAAAGGAGCTGGCATCTCACTCTCTTTGAATCTTCTTTATCATGCTAGGATTAGCAGGAAAAAGCAAAAAATTTCAGAATTGCACCTTGCAATGTGGAGATATTACTGTTTGTGCATTTACAATATTCATTGATTTTTGCCATTGAAAAACATCATGTTATTCATATACCAGAAATGTTTGAAGCTACTGACTGAATGAAAGGAGCTGGCATCTCACTCTCTTTGAATCTTCTTTATCATGCTAGGATTAGCAGGAAAAAGCAAAAAATTTCAGAATTGGACCTTGCAATGTGGAGATATTACTGTTTGTGCATTCACAATATTCATTGATTTTTGCCATTGAAAAACGTCCAGAAATGTTTGAAGCTACTGACTGAATGAAAGGAGCTGGCATCTCACTCTCTTTGAATCTTCTTTATCATGCTAGGATTAGCAGGAAAAAGCAAAAAATTTCAGAATTGCACCTTGCAATGTGGAGATATTACTGTTTGTGCATTTACAATATTCATTGATTTTTGCCATTGAAAAACGTCCAGAAATGTTTGAAGCTACTGACTGAATGAAAGGAGCTGGCATTTCACTCTCTTTGAATCTTCTTTATCATGCTAGGATTAGCAGGAAAAAGCAAAAAATTTCAGAATTGCACCTTGCAATGTGGAGATATTACTGTTTGTGCATTTACAATATTCATTGATTTTTGCCATTGAAAAACGTCCAGAAATGTTTGAAGCTACTGACTGAATGAAAGGAGCTGGCATCTCACTCTCTTTGAATCTTCTTTATCATGCTAGGATTAGCAGGAAAAAGCAAAAAATTTCAGAATTGCACCTTGCAATGTGGAGATATTACTGTTTGTGCATTTACAATATTCATTGATTTTTGCCATTGAAAAACGTCCAGAAATGTTTGAAGCTACTGACTGAATGAAAGGAGCTGGCATCTCACTCTCTTTGAATCTTCTTTATCATGCTAGGATTAGCAGGAAAAAGCAAAAAATTTCAGAATTGCACCTTGCAATGTGGAGATATTACTGTTTGTGCATTTACAATATTCATTGATTTTTGCCATTGAAAAACGTCCAGAAATGTTTGAAGCTACTGACTGAATGAAAGGAGCTGGCATCTCACTCTCTTTGAATCTTCTTTATCATGCTAGGATTAGCAGGAAAAAGCAAAAAAATTCAGAATTGCACCTGGCAATGTGGAGATATTACTGTTTGTGCATTTACAATATTCATTGATTTTTGCCATTGAAAACATCATGTTATTCATATACCAGAAATGTTTGAAGCTACTGACTGAATGAAAGGAGCTGGCATCTCACTCTCTTTGAATCTTCTTTATCATGCTAGGATTAGCAGGAAAAAGCAAAAAATTTCAGAATTGCACCTTGCAATGTGGAGATATTACTGTTTGTGCATTTACAATATTCATTGATTTTTGCCATTGAAAAACGTCCAGAAATGTTTGAAGCTACTGACTGAATGAAAGGAGCTGGCATCTCACTCTCTTTGAATCTTCTTTATCATGCTAGGATTAGCAGGAAAAAGCAAAAAATTTCAGAATTGCACCTTGCAATGTGGAGATATTACTGTTTGTGCATTTACAATATTCATTGATTTTTGCCATTGAAAAACGTCCAGAAATGTTTGAAGCTACTGACTGAATGAAAGGAGCTGGCATCTCACTCTCTTTCAATCTTCTTTATCATGCTAGGATTAGCAGGAAAAAGCAAAAAATTTCAGAATTGCACCTTGAAATGTGGAGATATTACTCTTTGTGCATTTACAATATTCATTGATTTTTGTCATTGAAAAACATCATGTTATTCATATACCAGAAATGTTTGAAGCTACTGACTGAATGAAAGGAGCTGGCATCTCACTCTCTTTGATTCTTCTTTATCATGCTAGGATTAGCAGGAAAAAGCAAAAAATTTCAGAATTGCACCTTGCAATGTGGAGATATTACTGTTTGTGCATTTACAATATTCATTGATTTTTGCCATTGAAAAACGTCCAGAAATGTTTGAAGCTACTGACTGAATGAAAGGAGCTGGCATCTCACTCTCTTTGAATCTTCTTTATCATGCTAGGATTAGCAGGAAAAAGCAAAAAATTTCAGAATTGCACCTTGCAATGTGGAGATATTACTGTTTGTGCATTTACAATATTCATTGATTTTTGCCATTGAAAAACATCATGTTATTCATATACCAGAAATGTTTGAAGCTACTGACTGAATGAAAGGAGCTGGCATCTCACTCTCTTTGAATCTTCTTTATCATGCTAGGATTAGCAGGAAAAAGCAAAAAATTTCAGAATTGCACCTTGCAATGTGGAGATATTACTGTTTGTGCATTTACAATATTCATTGATTTTTGCCATTGAAAAACATCATGTTATTCATATACCAGAAATGTTTGAAGCTACTGACTGAATGAAAGGAGCTGGCATCTCACTCTCTTTGAATCTTCTTTATCATGCTAGGATTAGCAGGAAAAAGCAAAAAATTTCAGAATTGCACCTTGCAATGTGGAGATATTACTGTTTGTGCATTTACAATATTCATTGATTTTTGCCATTGAAAAACGTCCAGAAATGTTTGAAGCTACTGACTGAATGAAAGGAGCTGGCATCTCACTCTCTTTCAATCTTCTTTATCATGCTAGGATTAGCAGGAAAAAGCAAAAAATTTCAGAATTGCACCTTGAAATGTGGAGATATTACTCTTTGTGCATTTACAATATTCATTGATTTTTGTCATTGAAAAACATCATGTTATTCATATACCAGAAATGTTTGAAGCTACTGACTGAATGAAAGGAGCTGGCATCTCACTCTCTTTGATTCTTCTTTATCATGCTAGGATTAGCAGGAAAAAGCAAAAAATTTCAGAATTGCACCTTGCAATGTGGAGATATTACTGTTTGTGCATTTACAATATTCATTGATTTTTGCCATTGAAAAACGTCCAGAAATGTTTGAAGCTACTGACTGAATGAAAGGAGCTGGCATCTCACTCTCTTTGAATCTTCTTTATCATGCTAGGATTAGCAGGAAAAAGCAAAAAATTTCAGAATTGCACCTTGCAATGTGGAGATATTACTGTTTGTGCATTTACAATATTCATTGATTTTTGCCATTGAAAAACATCATGTTATTCATATACCAGAAATGTTTGAAGCTACTGACTGAATGAAAGGAGCTGGCATCTCACTCTCTTTGAATCTTCTTTATCATGCTAGGATTAGCAGGAAAAAGCAAAAAATTTCAGAATTGCACCTTGCAATGTGGAGATATTACTGTTTGTGCATTTACAATATTCATTGATTTTTGCCATTGAAAAACATCATGTTATTCATATACCAGAAATGTTTGAAGCTACTGACTGAATGAAAGGAGCTGGCATCTCACTCTCTTTGAATCTTCTTTATCATGCTAGGATTAGCAGGAAAAAGCAAAAAATTTCAGAATTGCACCTTGCAATGTGGAGATATTACTGTTTGTGCATTTACAATATTCATTGATTTTTGCCATTGAAAAACGTCCAGAAATGTTTGAAGCTACTGACTGAATGAAAGGAGCTGGCATCTCACTCTCTTTGAATCTTCTTTATCATGCTAGGATTAGCAGGAAAAAGCAAAAAATTTCAGAATTGCACCTTGCAATGTGGAGATATTACTGTTTGTGCATTTACAATATTCATAGATTTTTGCCATTGAAAAACATCATGTTATTCATATACCAGAAATGTTTGAAGCTACTGACTGAATGAAAGGAGCTGGCATCTCACTCTCTTTGAATCTTCTTTATCATGCTAGGATTAGCAGGAAAAAGCAAAAAATTTCAGAATTGGACCTTGCAATGTGGAGATATTACTGTTTGTGCATTCACAATATTCATTGATTTTTGCCATTGAAAAACGTCCAGAAATGTTTGAAGCTACTGACTGAATGAAAGGAGCTGGCATCTCACTCTCTTTGAATCTTCTTTATCATGCTAGGATTAGCAGGAAAAAGCAAAAAATTTCAGAATTGCACCTTGCAATGTGGAGATATTACTGTTTGTGCATTTACAATATTCATTGATTTTTGACATTGAAAAACGTCCAGAAATGTTTGAAGCTACTGACTGAATGAAAGGAGCTGGCATTTCACTCTCTTTGAATCTTCTTTATCATGCTAGGATTAGCAGGAAAAAGCAAAAAATTTCAGAATTGCACCTTGCAATGTGGAGATATTACTGTTTGTGCATTTACAATATTCATTGATTTTTGCCATTGAAAAACGTCCAGAAATGTTTGAAGCTACTGACTGAATGAAAGGAGCTGGCATCTCACTCTCTTTGAATCTTCTTTATCATGCTAGGATTAGCAGGAAAAAGCAAAAAATTTCAGAATTGCACCTTGCAATGTGGAGATATTACTGTTTGTGCATTTACAATATTCATTGATTTTTGCCATTGAAAAACGTCCAGAAATGTTTGAAGCTACTGACTGAATGAAAGGAGCTGGCATCTCACTCTCTTTGAATCTTCTTTATCATGCTAGGATTAGCAGGAAAAAGCAAAAAATTTCAGAATTGCACCTTGCAATGTGGAGATATTACTGTTTGTGCATTTACAATATTCATTGATTTTTGCCATTGAAAAACGTCCAGAAATGTTTGAAGCTACTGACTGAATGAAAGGAGCTGGCATCTCACTCTCTTTGAATCTTCTTTATCATGCTAGGATTAGCAGGAAAAAGCAAAAAAATTCAGAATTGCACCTGGCAATGTGGAGATATTACTGTTTGTGCATTTACAATATTCATTGATTTTTGCCATTGAAAACATCATGTTATTCATATACCAGAAATGTTTGAAGCTACTGACTGAATGAAAGGAGCTGGCATCTCACTCTCTTTGAATCTTCTTTATCATGCTAGGATTAGCAGGAAAAAGCAAAAAATTTCAGAATTGCACCTTGCAATGTGGAGATATTACTGTTTGTGCATTTACAATATTCATTGATTTTTGCCATTGAAAAACGTCCAGAAATGTTTGAAGCTACTGACTGAATGAAAGGAGCTGGCATCTCACTCTCTTTCAATCTTCTTTATCAGGCTAGGATTAGCAGGAAAAAGCAAAAAAATTCAGAATTGCACCTTGCAATGTGGAGATATTACTGTTTGTGCATTTACAATATTCATTGATTTTTGCCATTGAAAAACGTCCAGAAATGTTTGAAGCTACTGACTGAATGAAAGGAGCTGGCATCTCACTCTCTTTGAATCTTCTTTATCATGCTAGGATTAGCAGGAAAAAGCAAAAAATTTCAGAATTGCACCTTGCAATGTGGAGATATTACTGTTTGTGCATTTACAATATTCATTGATTTTTGCCATTGAAAAACGTCCAGAAATGTTTGAAGCTACTGACTGAATGAAAGGAGCTGGCATCTCACTCTCTTTGAATCTTCTTTATCATGCTAGGATTAGCAGGAAAAAGCAAAAATTTCAGAATTGCACCTTGCAATGTGGAGATATTACTGTTTGTGCATTTACAATATTCATTGATTTTTGCCATTGAAAAACATCATGTTATTCATATACCAGAAATGTTTGAAGCTACTGACTGAATGAAAGGAGCTGGCATCTCACTCTCTTTGAATCTTCTTTATCATGCTAGGATTAGCAGGAAAAAGCAAAAAATTTCAGAATTGCACCTTGCAATGTGGAGATATTACTGTTTGTGCATTCACAATATTCATTGATTTTTGCCATTGAAAAACGTCCAGAAATGTTTGGAGCTACTGACTGAATGAAAGGAGCTGGCATCTCACTCTCTTTGAATCTTCTTTATCATGCTAGGATTAGCAGGACAAAGCAAAAAATTTCAGAATTGCACCTTGCAATGTGGAGATATTACTGTTTGTGCATTTACAATATTCATTGATTTTTGCCATTGAAAAACGTCCAGAAATGTTTGAAGCTACTGACTGAATGAAAGGAGCTGGCATCTCACTCTCTTTCAATCTTCTTTATCAGGCTAGGATTAGCAGGAAAAAGCAAAAAAATTCAGAATTGCACCTTGCAATGTGGAGATATTACTGTTTGTGCATTTACAATATTCATTGATTTTTGCCATTGAAAAACGTCCAGAAATGTTTGAAGCTACTGACTGAATGAAAGGAGCTGGCATCTCACTCTCTTTGAATCTTCTTTATCATGCTAGGATTAGCAGAAAAAAGCAAAAAATTTCAGAATTGCACCTTGCAATGTGGAGATATTACTGTTTGTGCATTTACAATATTCATTGATTTTTGCCATTGAAAAACGTCCAGAAATGTTTGAAGCTACTGACTGAATGAAAGGAGCTGGCATCTCACTCTCTTTGAATCTTCTTTATCATGCTAGGATTAGCAGGAAAAAGCAAAAATTTCAGAATTGCACCTTGCAATGTGGAGATATTACTGTTTGTGCATTTACAATATTCATTGATTTTTGCCATTGAAAAACATCATGTTATTCATATACCAGAAATGTTTGAAGCTACTGACTGAATGAAAGGAGCTGGCATCTCACTCTCTTTGAATCTTCTTTATCATGCTAGGATTAGCAGGAAAAAGCAAAAAATTTCAGAATTGCACCTTGCAATGTGGAGATATTACTGTTTGTGCATTCACAATATTCATTGATTTTTGCCATTGAAAAACGTCCAGAAATGTTTGAAGCTACTGACTGAATGAAAGGAGCTGGCATCTCACTCTCTTTGAATCTTCTTTATCATGCTAGGATTAGCAGGAAAAAGCAAAAAATTTCAGAATTGCACCTTGCAATGTGGAGATATTACTGTTTGTGCATTTACAATATTCATTGATTTTTGCCATTGAAAAACGTCCAGAAATGTTTGAAGCTACTGACTGAATGAAAGGAGCTGGCATCTCACTCTCTTTGAATCTTCTTTATCATGCTAGGATTAGCAGGAAAAAGCAAAAAATTTCAGAATTGCACCTTGCAATGTGGAGATATTACTGTTTGTGCATTTACAATATTCATTGATTTTTGCCATTGAAAAACGTCCAGAAATGTTTGAAGCTACTGACTGAATGAAAGGAGCTGGCATCTCACTCTCTTTGAATCTTCTTTATCATGCTAGGATTAGCAGGAAAAAGCAAAAAATTTCAGAATTGCACCTTGCAATGTGGAGATATTACTGTTTGTGCATTTACAATATTCATTGATTTTTGCCATTGAAAAACGTCCAGAAATGTTTGAAGCTACTGACTGAATGAAAGGAGCTGGCATCTCACTCTCTTTGAATCTTCTTTATCATGCTAGGATTAGCAGGAAAAAGCAAAAAAATTCAGAATTGCACCTTGCAATGTGGAGATATTACATTTACAATATTCATTGATTTTTGCCATTGAAAAACGTCCAGAAATGTTTGAAGCTACTGACTGAATGAAAGGAGCTGGCATCTCACTCTCTTTGAATCTTCTTTATCATGCTAGGATTAGCAGGAAAAAGCAAAAAATTTCAGAATTGCACCTTGCAATGTGGAGATATTACTGTTTGTGCATTTACAATATTCATTGATTTTTGCCATTGAAAAACGTCCAGAAATGTTTGAAGCTACTGACTGAATGAAAGGAGCTGGCATCTCACTCTCTTTGAATCTTCTTTATCATGCTAGGATTAGCAGGAAAAAGCAAAAATTTCAGAATTGCACCTTGCAATGTGGAGATATTACTGTTTGTGCATTTACAATATTCATTGATTTTTGCCATTGAAAAACATCATGTTATTCATATACCAGAAATGTTTGAAGCTACTGACTGAATGAAAGGAGCTGGCATCTCACTCTCTTTGAATCTTCTTTATCATGCTAGGATTAGCAGGAAAAAGCAAAAATTTCAGAATTGCACCTTGCAATGTGGAGATATTACTGTTTGTGCATTCACAATATTCATTGATTTTTGCCATTGAAAAACGTCCAGAAATGTTTGAAGCTACTGACTGAATGAAAGGAGCTGGCATCTCACTCTCTTTGAATCTTCTTTATCATGCTAGGATTAGCAGGAAAAAGCAAAAATTTCAGAATTGCACCTTGCAATGTGGAGATATTACTGTTTGTGCATTTACAATATTCATTGATTTTTGCCATTGAAAAACGTCCAGAAATGTTTGAAGCTACTGACTGAATGAAAGGAGCTGGCATCTCACTCTCTTTGAATCTTCTTTATCATGCTAGGATTAGCAAGAAAAAGCAAAAATTTCAGAATTGCACCTTGCAATGTGGAGATATTACTGTTTGTGCATTTACAATATTCATTGATTTTTGCCATTGAAAAACGTCCAGAAATGTTTGAAGCTACTGACTGAATGAAAGGAGCTGGCATCTCACTCTCTTTGAATCTTCTTTATCATGCTAGGATTAGCAGGAAAAAGCAAAAAATTTCAGAATTGCACCTTGCAATGTGGAGATATTACTGTTTGTGCATTTACAATATTCATTGATTTTTGCCATTGAAAAACGTCCAGAAATGTTTGAAGCTACTGACTGAATGAAAGGAGCTGGCATCTCACTCTCTTTGAATCTTCTTTATCATGCTAGGATTAGCAGGAAAAAGCAAAAATTTCAGAATTGCACCTTGCAATGTGGAGATATTACTGTGTGTGCATTTACAATATTCATTGATTTTTGCCATTGAAAAACGTCCAGAAATGTTTGAAGCTACTGACTGAATGAAAGGATCTGGCATCTCACTCTCTTTGAATCTTCTTTATCATGCTAGGATTAGCAGGAAAAAGCAAAAATTTCAGAATTGCACCTGGCAATGTGGAGATATTACTGTTTGTGCATTTACAATATTCATTGATTTTTGCCATTGAAAACATCATGTTATTCATATACCAGAAATGTTTGAAGCTACTGACTGAATGAAAGGAGCTGGCATCTCACTCTCTTTGAATCTTCTTTATCATGCTAGGATTAGCAGGAAATGCAAAAAATTTCAGAATTGCACCTTGCAATGTGGAGATATTACTGTTTGTGCATTTACAATATTCATTGATTTTTGCCATTGAAAAACGTCCAGAAATGTTTGAAGCTACTGACTGAATGAAAGGAGCTGGCATCTCACTCTCTTTCAATCTTCTTTATCAGGCTAGGATTAGCAGGAAAAAGCAAAAAATTTCAGAATTGCACCTTGCAATGTGGAGATATTACTGTTTGTGCATTTACAATATTCATTGATTTTTGCCATTGAAAAACGTCCAGAAATGTTTGAAGCTACTGACTGAATGAAAGGAGCTGGCATCTCACTCTCTTTCAATCTTCTTTATCAGGCTAGGATTAGCAGGAAAAGCAAAAAAATTCAGAATTGCACCTTGCAATGTGGAGATATTACTGTTTGTGCATTTACAATATTCATTGATTTTTGCCATTGAAAAACGTCCAGAAATGTTTGAAGCTACTGACTGAATGAAAGGAGCTGGCATCTCACTCTCTTTGAATCTTCTTTATCATGCTAGGATTAGCAGGAAAAAGCAAAAAATTTCAGAATTGCACCTTGCAATGTGGAGATATTACTGTTTGTGCATTTACAATATTCATTGATTTTTGCCATTGAAAAACGTCCAGAAATGTTTGAAGCTACTGACTGAATGAAAGGAGCTGGCATCTCACTCTCTTTGAATCTTCTTTATCATGCTAGGATTAGCAGGAAAAAGCAAAAAATTCAGAATTGCACCTTGCAATGTGGAGATATTACTGTTTGTGCATTTACAATATTCATTGATTTTTGCCATTGAAAAACATCATGTTATTTATCCAGAAATGTTTGAAGCTACTGACTGAATGAAAGGAGCTGGCATCTCACTCTCTTTGAATCTTCTTTATCATGCTAGGATTAGCAGGAAAAAGCAAAAAATTTCAGAATTGCACCTTGCAATGTGGAGATATTACTGTTTGTGCATTTACAATATTCATTGATTTTTGCCATTGAAAAACGTCCAGAAATATTTGAAGCTACTGACTGAATGAAAGGAGCTGGCATCTCACTCTCTTTGAATCTTCTTTATCATGCTAGGATTAGCAGGAAAAAGCAAAAAATTTCAGAATTGCACCTTGCAATGTGGAGATATTACTGTTTGTGCATTTACAATATTCATTAATTTTTGCCATTGAAAAACGTCCAGAAATGTTTGAAGCTACTGACTGAATGAAAGGAGCTGGCATCTCACTCTCTTTGAATCTTCTTTATCATGCTAGGATTAGCAGGAAAAAGCAAAAAATGTCAGAATTGCACCTTGCAATGTGGAGATATTACTGTTTGTGCATTTACAATATTCATTGATTTTTGCCATTGAAAAACGTCCAGAAATGTTTGAAGCTACTGACTGAATGAAAGGAGCTGTCATCTTACTCTCTTTGAATCTTCTTTATCATGCTAGGATTAGCAGGAAAAAGCAAAAAATTTCAGAATTGCACCTTGCAATGTGGAGATATTACTGTTTGTGCATTTACAATATTCATTGATTTTTGCCATTGAAAAACGTCCAGAAATGTTTGAAGCTACTGACTGAATGAAAGGAGCTGGCATCTCACTCTCTTTGAATCTTCTTTATCATGCTAGAATTAGCAGGAAAAAGCAAAAAATTTCAGAATTGCACCTTGCAATGTGGAGATATTACTGTTTGTGCATTTACAATATTCATTGATTTTTGCCATTGAAAAACGTCCAGAAATGTTTGAAGCTACTGACTGAATGAAAGGAGCTGGCATCTCACTCTCTTTGAATCTTCTTTATCATGCTAGGTTTAGCAGGAAAAAGCAAAAAATTTCAGAATTGCACCTTGCAATGTGGAGATATTACTGTTTGTGCATTTACAATATTCATTGATTTTTGCCATTGAAAAACATCATGTTATTCATATACCAGAAATGTTTGAAGCTACTGACTGAATGAAAGGAGCTGGCATCTCACTCTCTTTGAATCTTCTTTATCATGCTAGGATTAGCAGGAAAAAGCAAAAAATTTCAGAATTGCACCTTGCAATGTGGAGATATTACTGTTTGTGCATTTACAATATTCATTGATTTTTGCCATTGAAAAACGTCCAGAAATGTTTGAAGCTACTGACTGAATGAAAGGAGCTGGCATCTCACTCTCTTTGAATCTTCTTTATCATGCTAGGATTAGCAGGAAAAAGCAAAAAATTTCAGAATTGCACCTTGCAATGTGGAGATATTACTGTTTGTGCATTTACAATATTCATTGATTTTTGCCATTGAAAAACGTTTTCATATACCAGAAATGTTTGAAGCTACTGACTGAATGAAAGGAGCTGGCATCTCACTCTCTTTGAATCTTCTTTATCATGCTAGGATTAGCAGGAAAAAACAAAAAATTTCAGAATTGCACCTTGCAATGTGGAGATATTACTGTTTGTGCATTTACAATATTCATTGATTTTTGCCATTGAAAAACGTCCAGAAATGTTTGAAGCTACTGACTGAATGAAAGGAGCTGGCATCTCACTCTCTTTGAATCTTCTTTATCATGCTAGGATTAGCAGGAAAAAACAAAAAATTTCAGAATTGCACCTTGCAATGTGGAGACATTACTGTTTGTGCATTTACAATATTCATTGATTTTTGCCATTGAAAAACGTCCAGAAATGTTTGAAGCTACTGACTGAATGAAAGGAGCTGGCATCTCACTCTCTTTGAATCTTCTTTATCATGCTAGAATTAGCAGGAAAAACAAAAAATTTCAGAATTGCACCTTGCAATGTGGAGATATTACTGTTTGTGCATTTACAATATTCATTGATTTTTGCCATTGAAAAACGTCCAGAAATGTTTGAAGCTACTGACTGAATGAAAGGAGCTGGCATCTCACTCTCTTTGAATCTTCTTTATCATGCTAGGATTAGCAGGAAAAAGCAAAAAATTTCAGAATTGCACCTTGCAATGTGGAGATATTACTGTTTGTGCATTTACAATATTCATTGATTTTTGCCATTGAAAAACGTCCAGAAATGTTTGAAGCTACTGACTGAATGAAAGGAGCTGGCATCTCACTCTCTTTGAATCTTCTTTATCATGCTAGGATTAGCAGGAAAAAGCAAAAAATTTCAGAATTGCACCTTGCAATGTGGAGATATTACTGTTTGTGCATTTACAATATTCATTGATTTTTGCCATTGAAAAACATCATGTTATTCATATACCAGAAATGTTTGAAGCTACTGACTGAATGAAAGGAGCTGGCATCTCACTCTCTTTGAATCTTCTTTATCATGCTAGGATTAGCAGGAAAAAGCAAAAAATTTCAGAATTGCACCTTGCAATGTGGAGACATTACTGTTTGTGCATTTACAATATTCATTGATTTTTGCCATTGAAAAACGTCCAGAAATGTTTGAAGCTACTGACTGAATGAAAGGAGCTGGCATCTCACTCTCTTTGAATCTTCTTTATCATGCTAGGATTAGCAGGAAAAAGCAAAAATTTCAGAATTGCACCTTGCAATGTGGAGATATTACTGTTTGTGCATTTACAATATTCATTGATTTTTGCCATTGAAAAACATCATGTTATTCATATACCAGAAATGTTTGAAGCTACTGACTGAATGAAAGGAGCTGGCATCTCACTCTCTTTGAATCTTCTTTATCATGCTAGGATTAGCAGGAAAAAGCAAAAAATGTCAGAATTGCACCTTGCAATGTGGAGATATTACTGTTTGTGCATTTACAATATTCATTGATTTTTGCCATTGAAAAACGTCCAGAAATGTTTGAAGCTACTGACTGAATGAAAGGAGCTGGCATCTCAGTCTCTTTGAATCTTCTTTATCATGCTAGGATTAGCAGGAAAAAGCAAAAAATTTCAGAATTGCACCTTGCAATGTGGAGATATTACTGTTTGTGCATTTACAATATTCATTGATTTTTGCCATTGAAAAACGTCCAGAAATGTTTGAAGCTACTGACTGAATGAAAGGAGCTGGCATCTCACTCTCTTTGAA
This sequence comes from Phyllobates terribilis, assembly GCF_046119375.1. Taxonomy (NCBI): domain Eukaryota; kingdom Metazoa; phylum Chordata; class Amphibia; order Anura; family Dendrobatidae; genus Phyllobates; species Phyllobates terribilis. The sequence continues at coordinate 5,122 of NW_027365612.1, read as the reverse complement.
TCTTCTTTATCATGCTTGGATTAGCAGGAAAAAGCAAAAAATTTCAGAATTGCACCTTGCAATGTGGAGACATTACTGTTTGTGCATTTACAATATTCATTGATTTTTGCCATTGAAAAACGTCCAGAAATGTTTGAAGCTACTGACTGAATGAAAGGAGCTGGCATCTCACTCTCTTTGAATCTTCTTTATCATGCTAGAATTAGCAGGAAAAAGCAAAAAATTTCAGAATTGCACCTTGCAATGTGGAGATATTACTGTTTGTGCATTTACAATATTCATTGATTTTTGCCATTGAAAAACGTACCAGAAATGTTTGAAGCTACTGACTGAATGAAAGGAGCTGGCATCTCACTCTCTTTGAATCTTCTTTATCATGCTAGGATTAGCAGGAAAAAGCAAAAAATTTCAGAATTGCACCTTGCAATGTGGAGATATTACTGTTTGTGCATTTACAATATTCATTGATTTTTGCCATTGAAAAACATCCAGAAATGTTTGAAGCTACTGACTGAATGAAAGGAGCTGGCATCTCACTCTCTTTGAATCTTCTTTATCATGCTAGGATTAGCAGGAAAAAGCAAAAAATGTCAGAATTGCACCTTGCAATGTGGAGATATTACTGTTTGTGCATTTACAATATTCATTGATTTTTGCCATTGAAAAACGTCCAGAAATGTTTGAAGCTACTGACTGAATGAAAGGAGCTGGCATCTCACTCTCTTTGAATCTTCTTTATCATGCTAGGATTAGCAGGAAAAAACAAAAAATTTCAGAATTGCACCTTGCAATGTGGAGATATTACTGTTTGTGCATTTACAATATTCATTGATTTTTGCCATTGAAAAACGTCCAGAAATGTTTGAAGCTACTGACTGAATGAAAGGAGCTGGCATCTCACTCTCTTTGAATCTTCTTTATCATGCTAGGATTAGCAGGAAAAAGCAAAAAATTTCAGAATTGCACCTTGCAATGTGGAGACATTACTGTTTGTGCATTTACAATATTCATTGATTTTTGCCATTGAAAAACGTCCAGAAATGTTTGAAGCTACTGACTGAATGAAAGGAGCTGGCATCTCACTCTCTTTGAATCTTCTTTATCATGCTAGAATTAGCAGGAAAAAGCAAAAAATTTCAGAATTGCACCTTGCAATGTGGAGATATTACTGTTTGTGCATTTACAATATTCATTGATTTTTGCCATTGAAAAACGTCCAGAAATGTTTGAAGCTACTGACTGAATGAAAGGAGCTGGCATCTCACTCTCTTTGAATCTTCTTTATCATGCTAGGATTAGCAGGAAAAAGCAAAAAATTTCAGAATTGCACCTTGCAATGTGGAGATATTACTGTTTGTGCATTTACAATATTCATTGATTTTTGCCATTGAAAAACGTCCAGAAATGTTTGAAGCTACTGACTGAATGAAAGGAGCTGGCATCTCACTCTCTTTGAATCTTCTTTATCATGCTAGGATTAGCAGGAAAAAGCAAAAATTTCAGAATTGCACCTTGCAATGTGGAGATATTACTGTTTGTGCATTTACAATATTCATTGATTTTTGCCATTGAAAAACATCATGTTATTCATATACCAGAAATGTTTGAAGCTACTGACTGAATGAAAGGAGCTGGCATCTCACTCTCTTTGAATCTTCTTTATCATGCTAGGATTAGCAGGAAAAAGCTAAAAATTTCAGAATTGCACATTGCAATGTGGAGATTACTGTTTGTGCATTTACAATATTCATTGATTTTTGCCATTGAAAAACGTCCAGAAATGTTTGAAGCTACTGACTGAATGAAAGGAGCTGGCATCTCACTCTCTTTGAATCTTCTTTATCATGCTAGGATTAGCAGGAAAAAGCAAAAAATTTCAGAATTGCACCTTGCAATGTGGAGATATTACTGTTTGTGCATTTACAATGTTCATTAATTTTTGCCATTGAAAAACGTCCAGAAATGTTTGAAGCTACTGACTGAATGAAAAGAGCTGGCATCTCACTCTCTTTGAATCTTCTTTATCATGCTAGGATTAGCAGGAAAAAGCAAAAAATGTCAGAATTGCACCTTGCAATGTGGAGATATTACTGTTTGTGCATTTACAATATTCATTGATTTTTGCCATTGAAAAACGTCCAGAAATGTTTGAAGCTACTGACTGAATGAAAGGAGCTGGCATCTCACTCTCTTTGAATCTTCTTTATCATGCTAGGATTAGCAGGAAAAAGCAAAAAATTTCAGAATTGCACCTTGCAATGTGGAGATATTACTGTTTGTGCATTTACAATATTCATTGATTTTTGCCATTGAAAAACGTCCAGAAATGTTTGAAGCTACTGACTGAATGAAAGGAGCTGGCATCTCACTCTCTTTGAATCTTCTTTATCATGCTAGGATTAGCAGGAAAAAGCAAAAAATTTCAGAATTGCACCTTGCAATGTGGAGATATTACTGTTTGTGCATTCACAATATTCATTGATTTTTGCCATTGAAAAACGTCCAGAAATGTTTGAAGCTACTGACTGAATGAAAGGAGCTGGCTTCTCACTCTCTTTGAATCTTCTTTATCATGCTAGGATTAGCAGGAAAAAGCAAAAATTTCAGAATTGCACCTTGCAATGTGGAGATATTACTGTTTGTGCATTTACAATATTCATTGATTTTTGCCATTGAAAAACGTCCAGAAATGTTTGAAGCTACTGACTGAATGAAAGGAGCTGGCATCTCACTCTCTTTGAATCTTCTTTATCATGCTAGGATTAGCAGGAAAAAGCAAAAAATTTCAGAATTGCACCTTGCAATGTGGAGATATTACTGTTTGTGCATTTACAATATTCATTGATTTTTGCCATTGAAAAACGTCCAGAAATGTTTGAAGCTACTGACTGAATGAAAGGAGCTGGCATCTCAATCTCTTTGAATCTTCTTTATCATGCTAGGATTAGCAGGAAAAAGCAAAAAATTTCAGAATTGCACCTGGCAATGTGGAGATATTACTGTTTGTGCATTTACAATATTCATTGATTTTTGCCATTGAAAACATCATGTCAACCAGAAATGTTTGAAGCTACTGACTGAATGAAAGGAGCTGGCATCTCACTCTCTTTGAATCTTCTTTATCATGCTAGGATTAGCAGGAAAAAGCAAAAAATTTCAGAATTGCACCTTGCAATGTGGAGATATTACTGTTTGTGCATTTACAATATTCATTGATTTTTGCCATTGAAAAACGTCCAGAAATGTTTGAAGCTACTGACTGAATGAAAGGAGCTGGCATCTCACTCTCTTTGAATCTTCTTTATCATGCTAGGATTAGCAGGAAAAAGCAAAAAATTTCAGAATTGCACCTTGCAATGTGGAGATATTACTGTTTGTGCATTTACAATATTCATTGATTTTTGCCATTGAAAAACGTCCAGAAATGTTTGAAGCTACTGACTGAATGAAAGGAGCTGGCATCTCACTCTCAATCTTCTTTATCAGGCTAGGATTAGCAGGAAAAAGCAAAAAATTCAGAATTGCACCTTGCAATGTGGAGATATTACTGTTTGTGCATTTACAATATTCATTGATTTTTGCCATTGAAAAACGTCCAGAAATGTTTGAAGCTACTGACTGAATGAAAGGAGCTGGCATCTCACTCTCTTTGAATCTTCTTTATCATGCTAGGATTAGCAGGAAAAAGCAAAAAATTTCAGAATTGCACCTGGCAATGTGGAGATATTACTGTTTGTGCATTTACAATATTCATTGATTTTTGCCATTGAAAACATCATGTTATTCATATACCAGAAATGTTTGAAGCTACTGACTGAATGAAAGGAGCTGGCATCTCACTCTCTTTGAATCTTCTTTATCATGCTAGGATTAGCAGGAAAAAGCAAAAAATTTCAGAATTGCACCTTGCAATGTGGAGATATTACTGTTTGTGCATTTACAATATTCATTGATTTTTGCCATGAAAAACGTCCAGAAATGTTTGAAGCTACTGACTGAATGAAAGGAGCTGGCATCTCACTCTCTTTGAATCTTCTTTATCATGCTAGGATTAGCAGGAAAAAGCAAAAAATTTCAGAATTGCATCTTGCAATGTGGAGATATTACTGTTTGTGCATTTACAATATTCATTGATTTTTGCCATTGAAAAACGTCCAGAAATGTTTGAAGCTACTGACTGAATGAAAGGAGCTGGCATCTCACTCTCTTTCAATCTTCTTTATCAGGCTAGGATTAGCAGGAAAAAGCAAAAAAATTCAGAATTGCACCTTGCAATGTGGAGATATTACTGTTTGTGCATTTACAATATTCATTGATTTTTGCCATTGAAAAACGTCCAGAAATGTTTGAAGCTACTGACTGAATGAAAGGAGCTGGCATCTCACTCTCTTTGAATCTTCTTTATCATGCTAGGATTAGCAGGAAAAAGCAAAAAATTTCAGAATTGCACCTTGCAATGTGGAGATATTACTGTTTGTGCATTTACAATATTCATTGATTTTTGCCATTGAAAAACGTCCAGAAATGTTTGAAGCTACTGACTGAATGAAAGGAGCTGGCATCTCACTCTCTTTGAATCTTCTTTATCATGCTAGGATTAGCAGGAAAAAGCAAAAATTTCAGAATTGCACCTTGCAATGTGGAGATATTACTGTTTGTGCATTTACAATATTCATTGATTTTTGCCATTGAAAATCATCATGTTATTCATATACCAGAAATGTTTGAAGCTACTGACTGAATGAAAGGAGCTGGCATCTCACTCTCTTTGAATCTTCTTTATCATGCTAGGATTAGCAGGAAAAAGCAAAAAATTTCAGAATTGCACCTTGCAATGTGGAGATATTACTGTTTGTGCATTTACAATATTCATTGATTTTTGCCATTGAAAAACGTCCAGAAATGTTTGAAGCTACTGACTGAATGAAAGGAGCTGGCATCTCACTCTCTTTGAATCTTCTTTATCATGCTAGGATTAGCAGGAAAAAGCAAAAAATTTCAGAATTGCACCTTGCAATGTGGAGATATTACTGTTTGTGCATTTACAATATTCATTGATTTTTGCCATTGAAAAACGTCCAGAAATGTTTGAAGCTACTGACTGAATGAAAGGAGCTGGCAT
>NW_027365611.1:0-102235 GCF_046119375.1 Phyllobates terribilis | reverse complement strand
CAAAGAGAGTGAGATGCCAGCTCCTTTCATTCAGTCAGTAGCTTCAAACATTTCTGGACGTTTTTCAATGGCAAAAATCAATGAATATTGTAAATGCACAAACAGTAATATCTCCACATTGCAAGGTGCAATTCTGAAATTTTTTGCTTTTTCCTGTTAATCCTAGCAGGATAAAGAAGATTCAAAGAGAGTGAGATGCCAGCTCCTTTCATTCAGTCAGTAGCTTCAAACATTTCTGGTATATGAATAACATGATGTTTTTCAATGGCAAAAATCAATGAATATTGTAAATGCACAAACAGTAATATCTCCACATTGCAAGGTGCAATTCTGAAATTTTTTGCTTTTTCCTGCTAATCCTAGCATGATAAAGAAGATTCAAAGAGAGTGAGATGCCAGCTCCTTTCATTCAGTCAGTAGCTTCAAACATTTCTGGACGTTTTTCAATGGCAAAAATCAATGAATATTGTAAATGCACAAACAGTAATATCTCCACATTGCAAGGTGCAATTCTGAAATTTTTTGCTTTTTCCTGCTAATCCTAGCATGATAAAGAAGATTCAAAGAGAGTGAGATGCCAGCTCCTTTCATTCAGTCAGTAGCTTCAAACATTTCTGGATGTTTTTCAATGGCAAAAATCAATGAATATTGTAAATGCACAAACAGTAATATCTCCACATTGCAAGGTGCAATTCTGAAATTTTTTGCTTTTTCCTGCTAATCCTAGCATGATAAAGAAGATTCAAAGAGAGTGAGATGCCAGCTCCTTTCATTCAGTCAGTAGCTTCAAACATTTCTGGTATATGAAAAACGTTTTTCAATGGCAAAAATCAATGAATATTGTAAATGCACAAACAGTAATATCTCCACATTGCAAGGTGCAATTCTGAAATTTTTTGCTTTTTCCTGCTAATCCTAGCATGATAAAGAAGATTCAAAGAGAGTGAGATGCCAGCTCCTTTCATTCAGTCAGTAGCTTCAAACATTTCTGGACGTTTTTCAATGGCAAAAATCAATGAATATTGTAAATGCACAAACAGTAATATCTCCACATTGCAAGGTGCAATTCTGAAATTTTTTGCTTTTTCCTGCTAATCCTAGCAGGATAAAGAAGATTCAAAGAGAGTGAGATGCCAGCTCCTTTCATTCAGTCAGTAGCTTCAAACATTCCTGGTATATGAAAAACATGTTTTTCAATGGCAAAAATCAATGAATATTGTAAATGCACAAACAGTAATATCTCCACATTGCAAGGTGCAATTCTGAAATTTTTTGCTTTTTCCTGCTAATCCTAGCAGGATAAAGAAGATTCAAAGAGAGTGAGATGCCAGCTCCTTTCATTCAGTCAGTAGCTTCAAACATTTCTGGTATATGAAAAACATGTTTTTCAATGGCAAAAATCAATGAATATTGTAAATGCACAAACAGTAATATCTCCACATTGCAAGGTGCAATTCTGAAATTTTTTGCTTTTTCCTGCTAATCCTAGCAGGATAAAGAAGATTCAAAGAGAGTGAGATGCCAGCTCCTTTCATTGTCAGTAGCTTCAAACATTTCTGGTATATGAAAAACATGTTTTTCAATGGCAAAAATCAATGAATATTGTAAATGCACAAACAGTAATATCTCCACATTGCAAGGTGCAATTCTGAAATTTTTTGCTTTTTCCTGCTAATCCTAGCATGATAAAAAAGATTCAAAGAGAGTGAGATGCCAGCTCCTTTCATTCAGTCAGTAGCTTCAAACATTTCTGGACATTTTTCAATGGCAAAAATCAATGAATATTGTAAATGCACAAACAGTAATATCTCCACATTGCAAGGTGCAATTCTGAAATTTTTTGCTTTTTCCTGTTAATCCTAGCATGATAAAGAAGATTCAAAGAGAGTGAGATGCCAGCTCCTTTCATTCAGTCAGTAGCTTCAAACATTTCTGGTATATGAAAAACATGTTTTTCAATGGCAAAAATCACTGAATATTGTAAATGCACAAACAGTAATATCTCCACATTGCAAGGTGCAATTCTGAAATTTTTTGCTTTTTCCTGCTAATCCTAGCATGATAAAGAAGATTCAAAGAGAGTGAGATGCCAGCTCCTTTCATTCAGTCAGTAGCTTCAAACATTTCTGGACGTTTTTCAATGGCAAAAATCAATGAATATTGTAAATGCACAAACAGTAATATCTCCACATTGCAAGGTGCAATTCTGAAATTTTTTGCTTTTTCCTGCTAATCCTAGCATGATAAAGAAGATTCAAAGAGAGTGAGATGCCAGCTCCTTTCATTCAGTCAGTAGCTTCAAACATTTCTGGATGTTTTTCAATGGCAAAAATCAATGAATATTGTAAATGCACAAACAGTAATATCTCCACATTGCAAGGTGCAATTCTGAAATTTTTTGCTTTTTCCTGCTAATCCTAGCAGGATAAAGAAGATTCAAAGAGAGTGAGATGCCAGCTCCTTTCATTCAGTCAGTAGCTTCAAACATTTCTGGTATATGAAAAACATGTTTTTCAATGGCAAAAATCAATGAATATTGTAAATGCACAAACAGTAATATCTCCACATTGCAAGGTGCAATTCTGAAATTTTTTGCTTTTTCCTGCTAATCCTAGCAGGATAAAGAAGATTCAAAGAGAGTGAGATGCCAGCTCCTTTCATTCAGTCAGTAGCTTCAAACATTTCTGGTATATGAAAAACATGTTTTTCAATGGCAAAAATCAATGAATATTGTAAATGCACAAACAGTAATATCTCCACATTGCAAGGTGCAATTCTGAAATTTTTTGCTTTTTCCTGCTAATCCTAGCAGGATAAAGAAGATTCAAAGAGAGTGAGATGCCAGCTCCTTTCATTCAGTCAGTAGCTTCAAACATTTCTGGTATATGAAAAACATGTTTTTCAATGGCAAAAATCAATGAATATTGTAAATGCACAAACAGTAATATCTCCACATTGCAAGGTGCAATTCTGAAATTTTTTGCTTTTTCCTGCTAATCCTAGCAGGATAAAGAAGATTCAAAGAGAGTGAGATGCCAGCTCCTTTCATTCAGTCAGTAGCTTCAAACATTTCTGGTATATGAAAAACATGTTTTTCAATGGCAAAAATCAATGAATATTGTAAATGCACAAACAGTAATATCTCCACATTGCAAGGTGCAATTCTGAAATTTTTTGCTTTTTCCTGCTAATCCTAGCAGGATAAAGAAGATTCAAAGAGAGTGAGATGCCAGCTCCTTTCATTCAGTCAGTAGCTTCAAACATTTCTGGTATATGAAAAACGTTTTTCAATGGCAAAAATCAATGAATATTGTAAATGCACAAACAGTAATATCTCCACATTGCAAGGTGCAATTCTGAAATTTTTTGCTTTTTCCTGCTAATCCTAGCAGGATAAAGAAGATTCAAAGAGAGTGAGATGCCAGCTCCTTTCATTCAGTCAGTAGCTTCAAACATTTCTGGACGTTTTTCAATGGCAAAAATCAATGAATATTGTAAATGCACAAACAGTAATATCTCCACATTGCAAGGTGCAATTCTGAAATTTTTTGCTTTTTCCTGCTAATCCTAGCAGGATAAAGAAGATTCAAAGAGAGTGAGATGCCAGCTCCTTTCATTCAGTCAGTAGCTTCAAACATTCCTGGTATATGAAAAACATGTTTTTCAATGGCAAAAATCAATGAATATTGTAAATGCACAAACAGTAATATCTCCACATTGCAAGGTGCAATTCTGAAATTTTTTGCTTTTTCCTGCTAATCCTAGCATGATAAAGAAGATTCAAAGAGAGTGAGATGCCAGCTCCTTTCATTCAGTCAGTAGCTTCAAACATTTCTGGTATATGAAAAACATGTTTTTCAATGGCAAAAATCAATGAATATTGTAAATGCACAAACAGTAATATCTCCACATTGCAAGGTGCAATTCTGAAATTTTTTGCTTTTTCCTGCTAATCCTAGCATGATAAAGAAGATTCAAAGAGAGTGAGATGCCAGCTCCTTTCATTCAGTCAGTAGCTTCAAACATTTCTGGACGTTTTTCAATTGCAAAAATCAATGAATATTGTAAATGCACAAACAGTAATATCTCCACATTGCAAGGTGCAATTCTGAAATTTTTTGCTTTTTCCTGTTAATCCTAGCATGATAAAGAAGATTCAAAGAGAGTGAGATGCCAGCTCCTTTCATTCAGTCAGTAGCTTCAAACATTTCTGGTATATGAAAAACATGTTTTTCAATGGCAAAAATCAATGAATATTGTAAATGCACAAACAGTAATATCTCCACATTGCAAGGTGCAATTCTGAAATTTTTTGCTTTTTCCTGCTAATCCTAGCATGATAAAGAAGATTCAAAGAGAGTGAGATGCCAGCTCCTTTCATTCAGTCAGTAGCTTCAAACATTTCTGGACGTTTTTCAATGGCAAAAATCAATGAATATTGTAAATGCACAAACAGTAATATCTCCACATTGCAAGGTGCAATTCTGAAATTTTTTGCTTTTTCCTGTTAATCCTAGCAGGATAAAGAAGATTCAAAGAGAGTGAGATGCCAGCTCCTTTCATTCAGTCAGTAGCTTCAAACATTTCTGGTATATGAATAACATGATGTTTTTCAATGGCAAAAATCAATGAATATTGTAAATGCACAAACAGTAATATCTCCACATTGCAAGGTGCAATTCTGAAATTTTTTGCTTTTTCCTGCTAATCCTAGCATGATAAAGAAGATTCAAAGAGAGTGAGATGCCAGCTCCTTTCATTCAGTCAGTAGCTTCAAACATTTCTGGACGTTTTTCAATGGCAAAAATCAATGAATATTGTAAATGCACACACAGTAATATCTCCACATTGCAAGGTGCAATTCTGAAATTTTTTGCTTTTTCCTGCTAATCCTAGCATGATAAAGAAGATTCAAAGAGAGTGAGATGCCAGCTCCTTTCATTCAGTCAGTAGCTTCAAACATTTCTGGATGTTTTTCAATGGCAAAAATCAATGAATATTGTAAATGCACAAACAGTAATATCTCCACATTGCAAGGTGCAATTCTGAAATTTTTTGCTTTTTCCTGCTAATCCTAGCATGATAAAGAAGATTCAAAGAGAGTGAGATGCCAGCTCCTTTCATTCAGTCAGTAGCTTCAAACATTTCTGGTATATGAAAAACGTTTTTCAATGGCAAAAATCAATGAATATTGTAAATGCACAAACAGTAATATCTCCACATTGCAAGGTGCAATTCTGAAATTTTTTGCTTTTTCCTGCTAATCCTAGCATGATAAAGAAGATTCAAAGAGAGTGAGATGCCAGCTCCTTTCATTCAGTCAGTAGCTTCAAACATTTCTGGACGTTTTTCAATGGCAAAAATCAATGAATATTGTAAATGCACAAACAGTAATATCTCCACATTGCAAGGTGCAATTCTGAAATTTTTTGCTTTTTCCTGCTAATCCTAGCAGGATAAAGAAGATTCAAAGAGAGTGAGATGCCAGCTCCTTTCATTCAGTCAGTAGCTTCAAACATTCCTGGTATATGAAAAACATGTTTTTCAATGGCAAAAATCAATGAATATTGTAAATGCACAAACAGTAATATCTCCACATTGCAAGGTGCAATTCTGAAATTTTTTGCTTTTTCCTGCTAATCCTAGCAGGATAAAGAAGATTCAAAGAGAGTGAGATGCCAGCTCCTTTCATTCAGTCAGTAGCTTCAAACATTTCTGGTATATGAAAAACATGTTTTTCAATGGCAAAAATCAATGAATATTGTAAATGCACAAACAGTAATATCTCCACATTGCAAGGTGCAATTCTGAAATTTTTTGCTTTTTCCTGCTAATCCTAGCAGGATAAAGAAGATTCAAAGAGAGTGAGATGCCAGCTCCTTTCATTGTCAGTAGCTTCAAACATTTCTGGTATATGAAAAACATGTTTTTCAATGGCAAAAATCAATGAATATTGTAAATGCACAAACAGTAATATCTCCACATTGCAAGGTGCAATTCTGAAATTTTTTGCTTTTTCCTGCTAATCCTAGCATGATAAAAAAGATTCAAAGAGAGTGAGATGCCAGCTCCTTTCATTCAGTCAGTAGCTTCAAACATTTCTGGACATTTTTCAATGGCAAAAATCAATGAATATTGTAAATGCACAAACAGTAATATCTCCACATTGCAAGGTGCAATTCTGAAATTTTTTGCTTTTTCCTGTTAATCCTAGCATGATAAAGAAGATTCAAAGAGAGTGAGATGCCAGCTCCTTTCATTCAGTCAGTAGCTTCAAACATTTCTGGTATATGAAAAACATGTTTTTCAATGGCAAAAATCAATGAATATTGTAAATGCACAAACAGTAATATCTCCACATTGCAAGGTGCAATTCTGAAATTTTTTGCTTTTTCCTGCTAATCCTAGCATGATAAAGAAGATTCAAAGAGAGTGAGATGCCAGCTCCTTTCATTCAGTCAGTAGCTTCAAACATTTCTGGACGTTTTTCAATGGCAAAAATCAATGAATATTGTAAATGCACAAACAGTAATATCTCCACATTGCAAGGTGCAATTCTGAAATTTTTTGCTTTTTCCTGTTAATCCTAGCAGGATAAAGAAGATTCAAAGAGAGTGAGATGCCAGCTGCTTTCATTCAGTCAGTAGCTTCAAACATTTCTGGTATATGAATAACATGATGTTTTTCAATGGCAAAAATCAATGAATATTGTAAATGCACAAACAGTAATATCTCCACATTGCAAGGTGCAATTCTGAAATTTTTTGCTTTTTCCTGCTAATCCTAGCATGATAAAGAAGATTCAAAGAGAGTGAGATGCCAGCTCCTTTCATTCAGTCAGTAGCTTCAAACATTTCTGGACGTTTTTCAATGGCAAAAATTAATGAATATTGTAAATGCACAAACAGTAATATCTCCACATTGCAAGGTGCAATTCTGAAATTTTTTGCTTTTTCCTGCTAATCCTAGCATGATAAAGAAGATTCAAAGAGAGTGAGATGCCAGCTCCTTTCATTCAGTCAGTAGCTTCAAACATTTCTGGATGTTTTTCAATGGCAAAAATCAATGAATATTGTAAATGCACAAACAGTAATATCTCCACATTGCAAGGTGCAATTCTGAAATTTTTTGCTTTTTCCTGCTAATCCTAGCAGGATAAAGAAGATTCAAAGAGAGTGAGATGCCAGCTCCTTTCATTCAGTCAGTAGCTTCAAACATTTCTGGTATATGAAAAACATGTTTTTCAATGGCAAAAATCAATGAATATTGTAAATGCACAAACAGTAATATCTCCACATTGCAAGGTGCAATTCTGAAATTTTTTGCTTTTTCCTGCTAATCCTAGCAGGATAAAGAAGATTCAAAGAGAGTGAGATGCCAGCTCCTTTCATTCAGTCAGTAGCTTCAAACATTTCTGGTATATGAAAAACATGTTTTTCAATGGCAAAAATCAATGACTATTGTAAATGCACAAACAGTAATATCTCCACATTGCAAGGTGCAATTCTGAAATTTTTTGCTTTTTCCTGCTAATCCTAGCAGGATAAAGAAGATTCAAAGAGAGTGAGATGCCAGCTCCTTTCATTCAGTCAGTAGCTTCAAACATTTCTGGTATATGAAAAACATGTTTTTCAATGGCAAAAATCAATGAATATTGTAAATGCACAAACAGTAATATCTCCACATTGCAAGGTGCAATTCTGAAATTTTTTGCTTTTTCCTGCTAATCCTAGCAGGATAAAGAAGATTCAAAGAGAGTGAGATGCCAGCTCCTTTCATTCAGTCAGTAGCTTCAAACATTTCTGGTATATGAAAAACATGTTTTTCAATGGCAAAAATCAATGAATATTGTAAATGCACAAACAGTAATATCTCCACATTGCAAGGTGCAATTCTGAAATTTTTTGCTTTTTCCTGCTAATCCTAGCAGGATAAAGAAGATTCAAAGAGAGTGAGATGCCAGCTCCTTTCATTCAGTCAGTAGCTTCAAACATTTCTGGTATATGAAAAACATGTTTTTCAATGGCAAAAATCAATGAATATTGTAAATGCACAAACAGTAATATCTCCACATTGCAAGGTGCAAATTCTGAAATTTTTTGCTTTTTCCTGCTAATCCTAGCAGGATAAAGAAGATTCAAAGAGAGTGAGATGCCAGCTCCTTTCATTCAGTCAGTAGCTTCAAACATTTCTGGTATATGAAAAACATGTTTTTCAATGGCAAAAATCAATGAATATTGTAAATGCACAAACAGTAATATCTCCACATTGCAAGGTGCAATTCTGAAATTTTTTGCTTTTTCCTGCTAATCCTAGCATGATAAAGAAGATTCAAAGAGAGTGAGATGCCAGCTCCTTTCATTCAGTCAGTAGCTTCAAACATTTCTGGACGTTTTTCAATGGCAAAAATCAATGAATATTGTAAATGCACAAACAGTAATATCTCCACATTGCAAGGTGCAATTCTGAAATTTTTTGCTTTTTCCTGCTAATCCTAGCATGATAAAGAAGATTCAAAGAGAGTGAGATGCCAGCTCCTTTCATTCAGTCAGTAGCTTCAAACATTTCTGGACGTTTTTCAATGGCAAAAATCAATGAATATTGTAAATGCACAAACAGTAATATCTCCACATTGCAAGGTGCAATTCTGAAATTTTTTGCTTTTTCCTGCTAATCCTAGCAGGATAAAGAAGATTCAAAGAGAGTGAGATGCCAGCTCCTTTCATTCAGTCAGTAGCTTCAAACATTTCTGGTATATGAAAAACATGTTTTTCAATGGCAAAAATCAATGAATATTGTAAATGCACAAACAGTAATATCTCCACATTGCAAGGTGCAATTCTGAAATTTTTTGCTTTTTCCTGCTAATCCTAGCAGGATAAAGAAGATTCAAAGAGAGTGAGATGCCAGCTCCTTTCATTCAGTCAGTAGCTTCAAACATTTCTGGTATATGAAAAACATGTTTTTCAATGGCAAAAATCAATGAATATTGTAAATGCACAAACAGTAATATCTCCACATTGCAAGGTGCAATTCTGAAATTTTTTGCTTTTTCCTGCTAATCCTAGCAGGATAAAGAAGATTCAAAGAGAGTGAGATGCCAGCTCCTTTCATTCAGTCAGTAGCTTCAAACATTTCTGGTATATGAAAAACATGTTTTTCAATGGCAAAAATCAATGAATATTGTAAATGCACAAACAGTAATATCTCCACATTGCAAGGTGCAATTCTGAAATTTTTTGCTTTTTCCTGCTAATCCTAGCAGGATAAAGAAGATTCAAAGAGAGTGAGATGCCAGCTCCTTTCATTCAGTCAGTAGCTTCAAACATTTCTGGTATATGAAAAACATGTTTTTCAATGGCAAAAATCAATGAATATTGTAAATGCACAAACAGTAATATCTCCACATTGCAAGGTGCAATTCTGAAATTTTTTGCTTTTTCCTGCTAATCCTAGCAGGATAAAGAAGATTCAAAGAGAGTGAGATGCCAGCTCCTTTCATTCAGTCAGTAGCTTCAAACATTTCTGGTATATGAATAACATGATGTTTTTCAATGGCAAAAATCAATGAATATTGTAAATGCACAAACAGTAATATCTCCACATTGCAAGGTGCAATTCTGAAATTTTTTGCTTTTTCCTGCTAATCCTAGCATGATAAAGAAGATTCAAAGAGAGTGAGATGCCAGCTCCTTTCATTCAGTCAGTAGCTTCAAACATTTCTGGTATAGAAAACGTTTTTAAATGGCAAAAATCAATGAATATTGTAAATGCACAAACAGTAATATCTCCACATTGCAAGGTGCAATTCTGAAATTTTTTGCTTTTTCCTGTTAATCCTAGCATGATAAAGAAGATTCAAAGAGAGTGAGATGCCAGCTCCTTTCATTCAGTCAGTAGCTTCAAACATTTCTGGTATATGAATAACATGATGTTTTTCAATGGCAAAAATCAATGAATATTGTAAATGCACAAACAGTAATATCTCCACATTGCAAGGTGCAATTCTGAAATTTTTTGCTTTTTCCTGCTAATCCTAGCATGATAAAGAAGATTCAAAGAGAGTGAGATGCCAGCTCCTTTCATTCAGTCAGTAGCTTCAAACATTTCTGGACGTTTTTCAATGGCAAAAATCAATGAATATTGTAAATGCACAAACAGTAATATCTCCACATTGCAAGGTGCAATTCTGAAATTTTTTGCTTTTTCCTGCTAATCCTAGCATGATAAAGAAGATTCAAAGAGAGTGAGATGCCAGCTCCTTTCATTCAGTCAGTAGCTTCAAACATTTCTGGACGTTTTTCAATGGCAAAAATCAATGAATATTGTAAATGCACAAACAGTAATATCTCCACATTGCAAGGTGCAATTCTGAAATTTTTTGCTTTTTCCTGCTAATCCTAGCATGATAAAGAAGATTCAAAGAGAGTGAGATGCCAGCTCCTTTCATTCAGTCAGTAGCTTCAAACATTTCTGGTATATGAAAAACGTTTTTCAATGGCAAAAATCAATGAATATTGTAAATGCACAAACAGTAATATCTCCACATTGCAAGGTGCAATTCTGAAATTTTTTGCTTTTTCCTGCTAATCCTAGCATGATAAAGAAGATTCAAAGAGAGTGAGATGCCAGCTCCTTTCATTCAGTCAGTAGCTTCAAACATTTCTGGACGTTTTTCAATGGCAAAAATCAATGAATATTGTAAATGCACAAACAGTAATATCTCCACATTGCAAGGTGCAATTCTGAAATTTTTTGCTTTTTCCTGCTAATCCTAGCATGATAAAGAAGATTCAAAGAGAGTGAGATGCCAGCTCCTTTCATTCAGTCAGTAGCTTCAAACATTTCTGGACGTTTTTCAATGGCAAAAATCAATGAATATTGTAAATGCACAAACAGTAATATCTCCACATTGCAAGGTGCAATTCTGAAATTTTTTGCTTTTTCCTGCTAATCCTAGCAGGATAAAGAAGATTCAAAGAGAGTGAGATGCCAGCTCCTTTCATTCAGTCAGTAGCTTCAAACATTCCTGGTATATGAAAAACATGTTTTTCAATGGCAAAAATCAATGAATATTGTAAATGCACAAACAGTAATATCTCCACATTGCAAGGTGCAATTCTGAAATTTTTTGCTTTTTCCTGCTAATCCTAGCAGGATAAAGAAGATTCAAAGAGAGTGAGATGCCAGCTCCTTTCATTCAGTCAGTAGCTTCAAACATTTCTGGTATATGAAAAACATGTTTTTCAATGGCAAAAATCAATGAATATTGTAAATGCACAAACAGTAATATCTCCACATTGCAAGGTGCAATTCTGAAATTTTTTGCTTTTTCCTGCTAATCCTAGCAGGATAAAGAAGATTCAAAGAGAGTGAGATGCCAGCTCCTTTCATTCAGTCAGTAGCTTCAAACATTTCTGGTATATGAAAAACATGTTTTGCAATGGCAAAAATCAATGAATATTGTAAATGCACAAACAGTAATATCTCCACATTGCAAGGTGCAATTCTGAAATTTTTTGCTTTTTCCTGCTAATCCTAGCAGGATAAAGAAGATTCAAAGAGAGTGAGATGCCAGCTCCTTTCATTCAGTCAGTAGCTTCAAACATTTCTGGTATATGAAAAACATGTTTTTCAATGGCAAAAATCAATGAATATTGTAAATGCACAAACAGTAATATCTCCACATTGCAAGGTGCAATTCTGAAATTTTTTGCTTTTTCCTGCTAATCCTAGCAGGATAAAGAAGATTCAAAGAGAGTGAGATGCCAGCTCCTTTCATTCAGTCAGTAGCTTCAAACATTTCTGGTATATGAAAAACGTTTTTCAATGGCAAAAATCAATGAATATTGTAAATGCACAAACAGTAATATCTCCACATTGCAAGGTGCAATTCTGAAATTTTTTGCTTTTTCCTGCTAATCCTAGCAGGATAAAGAAGATTCAAAGAGAGTGAGATGCCAGCTCCTTTCATTCAGTCAGTAGCTTCAAACATTTCTGGACGTTTTTCAATGGCAAAAATCAATGAATATTGTAAATGCACAAACAGTAATATCTCCACATTGCAAGGTGCAATTCTGAAATTTTTTGCTTTTTCCTGCTAATCCTAGCAGGATAAAGAAGATTCAAAGAGAGTGAGATGCCAGCTCCTTTCATTCAGTCAGTAGCTTCAAACATTCCTGGTATATGAAAAACATGTTTTTCAATGGCAAAAATCAATGAATATTGTAAATGCACAAACAGTAATATCTCCACATTGCAAGGTGCAATTCTGAAATTTTTTGCTTTTTCCTGCTAATCCTAGCATGATAAAGAAGATTCAAAGAGAGTGAGATGCCAGCTCCTTTCATTCAGTCAGTAGCTTCAAACATTTCTGGTATATGAAAAACATGTTTTTCAATTGCAAAAATCAATGAATATTGTAAATGCACAAACAGTAATATCTCCACATTGCAAGGTGCAATTCTGAAATTTTTTGCTTTTTCCTGCTAATCCTAGCATGATAAAGAAGATTCAAAGAGAGTGAGATGCCAGCTCCTTTCATTCAGTCAGTAGCTTCAAACATTTCTGGACGTTTTTCAATTGCAAAAATCAATGAATATTGTAAATGCACAAACAGTAATATCTCCACATTGCAAGGTGCAATTCTGAAATTTTTTGCTTTTTCCTGTTAATCCTAGCATGATAAAGAAGATTCAAAGAGAGTGAGATGCCAGCTCCTTTCATTCAGTCAGTAGCTTCAAACATTTCTGGTATATGAAAAACATGTTTTTCAATGGCAAAAATCAATGAATATTGTAAATGCACAAACAGTAATATCTCCACATTGCAAGGTGCAATTCTGAAATTTTTTGCTTTTTCCTGCTAATCCTAGCATGATAAAGAAGATTCAAAGAGAGTGAGATGCCAGCTCCTTTCATTCAGTCAGTAGCTTCAAACATTTCTGGACGTTTTTCAATGGCAAAAATCAATGAATATTGTAAATGCACAAACAGTAATATCTCCACATTGCAAGGTGCAATTCTGAAATTTTTTGCTTTTTCCTGTTAATCCTAGCAGGATAAAGAAGATTCAAAGAGAGTGAGATGCCAGCTCCTTTCATTCAGTCAGTAGCTTCAAACATTTCTGGTATATGAATAACATGATGTTTTTCAATGGCAAAAATCAATGAATATTGTAAATGCACAAACAGTAATATCTCCACATTGCAAGGTGCAATTCTGAAATTTTTTGCTTTTTCCTGCTAATCCTAGCATGATAAAGAAGATTCAAAGAGAGTGAGATGCCAGCTCCTTTCATTCAGTCAGTAGCTTCAAACATTTCTGGACGTTTTTCAATGGCAAAAATCAATGAATATTGTAAATGCACAAACAGTAATATCTCCACATTGCAAGGTGCAATTCTGAAATTTTTTGCTTTTTCCTGCTAATCCTAGCATGATAAAGAAGATTCAAAGAGAGTGAGATGCCAGCTCCTTTCATTCAGTCAGTAGCTTCAAACATTTCTGGATGTTTTTCAATGGCAAAAATCAATGAATATTGTAAATGCACAAACAGTAATATCTCCACATTGCAAGGTGCAATTCTGAAATTTTTTGCTTTTTCCTGCTAATCCTAGCATGATAAAGAAGATTCAAAGAGAGTGAGATGCCAGCTCCTTTCATTCAGTCAGTAGCTTCAAACATTTCTGGTATATGAAAAACGTTTTTCAATGGCAAAAATCAATGAATATTGTAAATGCACAAACAGTAATATCTCCACATTGCAAGGTGCAATTCTGAAATTTTTTGCTTTTTCCTGCTAATCCTAGCATGATAAAGAAGATTCAAAGAGAGTGAGATGCCAGCTCCTTTCATTCAGTCAGTAGCTTCAAACATTTCTGGACGTTTTTCAATGGCAAAAATCAATGAATATTGTAAATGCACAAACAGTAATATCTCCACATTGCAAGGTGCAATTCTGAAATTTTTTGCTTTTTCCTGCTAATCCTAGCAGGATAAAGAAGATTCAAAGAGAGTGAGATGCCAGCTCCTTTCATTCAGTCAGTAGCTTCAAACATTCCTGGTATATGAAAAACATGTTTTTCAATGGCAAAAATCAATGAATATTGTAAATGCACAAACAGTAATATCTCCACATTGCAAGGTGCAATTCTGAAATTTTTTGCTTTTTCCTGCTAATCCTAGCAGGATAAAGAAGATTCAAAGAGAGTGAGATGCCAGCTCCTTTCATTCAGTCAGTAGCTTCAAACATTTCTGGTATATGAAAAACATGTTTTTCAATGGCAAAAATCAATGAATATTGTAAATGCACAAACAGTAATATCTCCACATTGCAAGGTGCAATTCTGAAATTTTTTGCTTTTTCCTGCTAATCCTAGCAGGATAAAGAAGATTCAAAGAGAGTGAGATGCCAGCTCCTTTCATTGTCAGTAGCTTCAAACATTTCTGGTATATGAAAAACATGTTTTTCAATGGCAAAAATCAATGAATATTGTAAATGCACAAACAGTAATATCTCCACATTGCAAGGTGCAATTCTGAAATTTTTTGCTTTTTCCTGCTAATCCTAGCATGATAAAAAAGATTCAAAGAGAGTGAGATGCCAGCTCCTTTCATTCAGTCAGTAGCTTCAAACATTTCTGGACATTTTTCAATGGCAAAAATCAATGAATATTGTAAATGCACAAACAGTAATATCTCCACATTGCAAGGTGCAATTCTGAAATTTTTTGCTTTTTCCTGTTAATCCTAGCATGATAAAGAAGATTCAAAGAGAGTGAGATGCCAGCTCCTTTCATTCAGTCAGTAGCTTCAAACATTTCTGGTATATGAAAAACATGTTTTTCAATGGCAAAAATCAATGAATATTGTAAATGCACAAACAGTAATATCTCCACATTGCAAGGTGCAATTCTGAAATTTTTTGCTTTTTCCTGCTAATCCTAGCATGATAAAGAAGATTCAAAGAGAGTGAGATGCCAGCTCCTTTCATTCAGTCAGTAGCTTCAAACATTTCTGGACGTTTTTCAATGGCAAAAATCAATGAATATTGTAAATGCACAAACAGTAATATCTCCACATTGCAAGGTGCAATTCTGAAATTTTTTGCTTTTTCCTGTTAATCCTAGCAGGATAAAGAAGATTCAAAGAGAGTGAGATGCCAGCTCCTTTCATTCAGTCAGTAGCTTCAAACATTTCTGGTATATGAATAACATGATGTTTTTCAATGGCAAAAATCAATGAATATTGTAAATGCACAAACAGTAATATCTCCACATTGCAAGGTGCAATTCTGAAATTTTTTGCTTTTTCCTGCTAATCCTAGCATGATAAAGAAGATTCAAAGAGAGTGAGATGCCAGCTCCTTTCATTCAGTCAGTAGCTTCAAACATTTCTGGACGTTTTTCAATGGCAAAAATTAATGAATATTGTAAATGCACAAACAGTAATATCTCCACATTGCAAGGTGCAATTCTGAAATTTTTTGCTTTTTCCTGCTAATCCTAGCATGATAAAGAAGATTCAAAGAGAGTGAGATGCCAGCTCCTTTCATTCAGTCAGTAGCTTCAAACATTTCTGGATGTTTTTCAATGGCAAAAATCAATGAATATTGTAAATGCACAAACAGTAATATCTCCACATTGCAAGGTGCAATTCTGAAATTTTTTGCTTTTTCCTGCTAATCCTAGCAGGATAAAGAAGATTCAAAGAGAGTGAAATGCCAGCTCCTTTCATTCAGTCAGTAGCTTCAAACATTTCTGGTATATGAAAAACATGTTTTTCAATGGCAAAAATCAATGAATATTGTAAATGCACAAACAGTAATATCTCCACATTGCAAGGTGCAATTCTGAAATTTTTTGCTTTTTCCTGCTAATCCTAGCAGGATAAAGAAGATTCAAAGAGAGTGAGATGCCAGCTCCTTTCATTCAGTCAGTAGCTTCAAACATTTCTGGTATATGAAAAACATGTTTTTCAATGGCAAAAATCAATGACTATTGTAAATGCACAAACAGTAATATCTCCACATTGCAAGGTGCAATTCTGAAATTTTTTGCTTTTTCCTGCTAATCCTAGCAGGATAAAGAAGATTCAAAGAGAGTGAGATGCCAGCTCCTTTCATTCAGTCAGTAGCTTCAAACATTTCTGGTATATGAAAAACATGTTTTTCAATGGCAAAAATCAATGAATATTGTAAATGCACAAACAGTAATATCTCCACATTGCAAGGTGCAATTCTGAAATTTTTTGCTTTTTCCTGCTAATCCTAGCAGGATAAAGAAGATTCAAAGAGAGTGAGATGCCAGCTCCTTTCATTCAGTCAGTAGCTTCAAACATTTCTGGTATATGAAAAACATGTTTTTCAATGGCAAAAATCAATGAATATTGTAAATGCACAAACAGTAATATCTCCACATTGCAAGGTGCAATTCTGAAATTTTTTGCTTTTTCCTGCTAATCCTAGCAGGATAAAGAAGATTCAAAGAGAGTGAGATGCCAGCTCCTTTCATTCAGTCAGTAGCTTCAAACATTTCTGGTATATGAAAAACATGTTTTTCAATGGCAAAAATCAATGAATATTGTAAATGCACAAACAGTAATATCTCCACATTGCAAGGTGAAATTCAGAAATTTTTTGCTTTTTCCTGCTAATCCTAGCAGGATAAAGAAGATTCAAAGAGAGTGAGATGCCAGCTCCTTTCATTCAGTCAGTAGCTTCAAACATTTCTGGTATATGAAAAACATGTTTTTCAATGGCAAAAATCAATGAATATTGTAAATGCACAAACAGTAATATCTCCACATTGCAAGGTGCAATTCTGAAATTTTTTGCTTTTTCCTGCTAATCCTAGCATGATAAAGAAGATTCAAAGAGAGTGAGATGCCAGCTCCTTTCATTCAGTCAGTAGCTTCAAACATTTCTGGACGTTTTTCAATGGCAAAAATCAATGAATATTGTAAATGCACAAACAGTAATATCTCCACATTGCAAGGTGCAATTCTGAAATTTTTTGCTTTTTCCTGCTAATCCTAGCATGATAAAGAAGATTCAAAGAGAGTGAGATGCCAGCTCCTTTCATTCAGTCAGTAGCTTCAAACATTTCTGGACGTTTTTCAATGGCAAAAATCAATGAATATTGTAAATGCACAAACAGTAATATCTCCACATTGCAAGGTGCAATTCTGAAATTTTTTGCTTTTTCCTGCTAATCCTAGCAGGATAAAGAAGATTCAAAGAGAGTGAGATGCCAGCTCCTTTCATTCAGTCAGTAGCTTCAAACATTTCTGGTATATGAAAAACATGTTTTTCAATGGCAAAAATCAATGAATATTGTAAATGCACAAACAGTAATATCTCCACATTGCAAGGTGCAATTCTGAAATTTTTTGCTTTTTCCTGCTAATCCTAGCAGGATAAAGAAGATTCAAAGAGAGTGAGATGCCAGCTCCTTTCATTCAGTCAGTAGCTTCAAACATTTCTGGTATATGAAAAACATGTTTTTCAATGGCAAAAATCAATGAATATTGTAAATGCACAAACAGTAATATCTCCACATTGCAAGGTGCAATTCTGAAATTTTTTGCTTTTTCCTGCTAATCCTAGCAGGATAAAGAAGATTCAAAGAGAGTGAGATGCCAGCTCCTTTCATTCAGTCAGTAGCTTCAAACATTTCTGGTATATGAAAAACATGTTTTTCAATGGCAAAAATCAATGAATATTGTAAATGCACAAACAGTAATATCTCCACATTGCAAGGTGCAATTCTGAAATTTTTTGCTTTTTCCTGCTAATCCTAGCAGGATAAAGAAGATTCAAAGAGAGTGAGATGCCAGCTCCTTTCATTCAGTCAGTAGCTTCAAACATTTCTGGTATATGAAAAACATGTTTTTCAATGGCAAAAATCAATGAATATTGTAAATGCACAAACAGTAATATCTCCACATTGCAAGGTGCAATTCTGAAATTTTTTGCTTTTTCCTGCTAATCCTAGCAGGATAAAGAAGATTCAAAGAGAGTGAGATGCCAGCTCCTTTCATTCAGTCAGTAGCTTCAAACATTTCTGGTATATGAATAACATGATGTTTTTCAATGGCAAAAATCAATGAATATTGTAAATGCACAAACAGTAATATCTCCACATTGCAAGGTGCAATTCTGAAATTTTTTGCTTTTTCCTGCTAATCCTAGCATGATAAAGAAGATTCAAAGAGAGTGAGATGCCAGCTCCTTTCATTCAGTCAGTAGCTTCAAACATTTCTGGACGTTTTTAAATGGCAAAAATCAATGAATATTGTAAATGCACAAACAGTAATATCTCCACATTGCAAGGTGCAATTCTGAAATTTTTTGCTTTTTCCTGTTAATCCTAGCATGATAAAGAAGATTCAAAGAGAGTGAGATGCCAGCTCCTTTCATTCAGTCAGTAGCTTCAAACATTTCTGGTATATGAATAACATGATGTTTTTCAATGGCAAAAATCAATGAATATTGTAAATGCACAAACAGTAATATCTCCACATTGCAAGGTGCAATTCTGAAATTTTTTGCTTTTTCCTGCTAATCCTAGCATGATAAAGAAGATTCAAAGAGAGTGAGATGCCAGCTCCTTTCATTCAGTCAGTAGCTTCAAACATTTCTGGACGTTTTTCAATGGCAAAAATCAATGAATATTGTAAATGCACAAACAGTAATATCTCCACATTGCAAGGTGCAATTCTGAAATTTTTTGCTTTTTCCTGCTAATCCTAGCATGATAAAGAAGATTCAAAGAGAGTGAGATGCCAGCTCCTTTCATTCAGTCAGTAGCTTCAAACATTTCTGGACGTTTTTCAATGGCAAAAATCAATGAATATTGTAAATGCACAAACAGTAATATCTCCACATTGCAAGGTGCAATTCTGAAATTTTTTGCTTTTTCCTGCTAATCCTAGCATGATAAAGAAGATTCAAAGAGAGTGAGATGCCAGCTCCTTTCATTCAGTCAGTAGCTTCAAACATTTCTGGTATATGAAAAACGTTTTTCAATGGCAAAAATCAATGAATATTGTAAATGCACAAACAGTAATATCTCCACATTGCAAGGTGCAATTCTGCTTTTTCCTGCTAATCCTAGCATGATAAAGAAGATTCAAAGAGAGTGAGATGCCAGCTCCTTTCATTCAGTCAGTAGCTTCAAACATTTCTGGACGTTTTTCAATGGCAAAAATCAATGAATATTGTAAATGCACAAACAGTAATATCTCCACATTGCAAGGTGCAATTCTGAAATTTTTTGCTTTTTCCTGCTAATCCTAGCAGGATAAAGAAGATTCAAAGAGAGTGAGATGCCAGCTCCTTTCATTCAGTCAGTAGCTTCAAACATTCCTGGTATATGAAAAACATGTTTTTCAATGGCAAAAATCAATGAATATTGTAAATGCACAAACAGTAATATCTCCACATTGCAAGGTGCAATTCTGAAATTTTTTGCTTTTTCCTGCTAATCCTAGCATGATAAAGAAGATTCAAAGAGAGTGAGATGCCAGCTCCTTTAATTCAGTCAGTAGCTTCAAACATTTCTGGTATATGAAAAACATGTTTTTCAATGGCAAAAATCAATGAATATTGTAAATGCACAAACAGTAATATCTCCACATTGCAAGGTGCAATTCTGAAATTTTTTGCTTTTTCCTGCTAATCCTAGCATGATAAAGAAGATTCAAAGAGAGTGAGATGCCAGCTCCTTTCATTCAGTCAGTAGCTTCAAACATTTCTGGTATATGAAAAACATGTTTTTCAATGGCAAAAATCAATGAATATTGTAAATGCACAAACAGTAATATTTCCACATTGCAAGGTGCAATTCTGAAATTTTTTGCTTTTTCCTGCTAATCCTAGCATGATAAAGATTCAAAGAGAGTGAGATGCCAGCTCCTTTCATTCAGTCAGTAGCTTCAAACATTTCTGGACGTTTTTCAATGGCAAAAATCAATGAATATTGTAAATGCACAAACAGTAATATCTCCACATTGCAAGGTGCAATTCTGAAATTTTTTGCTTTTTCCTGTTAATCCTAGCATGATAAAGAAGATTCAAAGAGAGTGAGATGCCAGCTCCTTTCATTCAGTCAGTAGCTTCAAACATTTCTGGTATATGAATAACATGATGTTTTTCAATGGCAAAAATCAATGAATATTGTAAATGCACAAACAGTAATATCTCCACATTGCAAGGTGCAATTCTGAAATTTTTTGCTTTTTCCTGCTAATCCTAGCATGATAAAGAAGATTCAAAGAGAGTGAGATGCCAGCTCCTTTCATTCAGTCAGTAGCTTCAAACATTTCTGGACGTTTTTCAATGGCAAAAATCAATGAATATTGTAAATGCACAAACAGTAATATCTCCACATTGCAAGGTGCAATTCTGAAATTTTTTGCTTTTTCCTGCTAATCCTAGCATGATAAAGAAGATTCAAAGAGAGTGAGATGCCAGCTCCTTTCATTCAGTCAGTAGCTTCAAACATTTCTGGTATATGAAAAACATGTTTTTCAATGGCAAAAATCAATGAATATTGTAAATGCACAAACAGTAATATCTCCACATTGCAAGGTGCAATTCTGAAATTTTTTGCTTTTTCCTGCTAATCCTAGCATGATAAAGAAGATTCAAAGAGAGTGAGATGCCAGCTCCTTTCATTCAGTCAGTAGCTTCAAACATTTCTGGACGTTTTTCAATGGCAAAAATCAATGAATATTGTAAATGCACAAACAGTAATATCTCCACATTGCAAGGTGCAATTCTGAAATTTTTTGCTTTTTCCTGCTAATCCTAGCATGATAAAGAAGATTCAAAGAGAGTGAGATGCCAGCTCCTTTCATTCAGTCAGTAGCTTCAAACATTTCTGGTATATGAAAAACGTTTTTCAATGGCAAAAATCAATGAATATTGTAAATGCACAAACAGTAATATCTCCACATTGCAAGGTGCAATTCTGAAATTTTTTGCTTTTTCCTGCTAATCCTAGCAGGATAAAGAAGATTCAAAGAGAGTGAGATGCCAGCTCCTTTCATTCAGTCAGTAGCTTCAAACATTCCTGGTATATGAAAAACATGTTTTTCAATGGCAAAAATCAATGAATATTGTAAATGCACAAACAGTAATATCTCCACATTGCAAGGTGCAATTCTGAAATTTTTTGCTTTTTCCTGCTAATCCTAGCATGATAAAGAAGATTCAAAGAGAGTGAGATGCCAGCTCCTTTCATTCAGTCAGTAGCTTCAAACATTTCTGGTATATGAAAAACATGTTTTTCAATGGCAAAAATCAATGAATATTGTAAATGCACAAACAGTAATATCTCCACATTGCAAGGTGCAATTCTGAAATTTTTTGCTTTTTCCTGCTAATCCTAGCATGATAAAGAAGATTCAAAGAGAGTGAGATGCCAGCTCCTTTCATTCAGTCAGTAGCTTCAAACATTTCTGGTATATGAAAAACATGTTTTTCAATGGCAAAAATCAATGAATATTGTAAATGCACAAACAGTAATATTTCCACATTGCAAGGTGCAATTCTGAAATTTTTTGCTTTTTCCTGCTAATCCTACCATGATAAAGATTCAAAGAGAGTGAGATGCCAGCTCCTTTCATTCAGTCAGTAGCTTCAAACATTTCTGGACGTTTTTCAATGGCAAAAATCAATGAATATTGTAAATGCACAAACAGTAATATCTCCACATTGCAAGGTGCAATTCTGAAATTTTTTGCTTTTTCCTGTTAATCCTAGCATGATAAAGAAGATTCAAAGAGAGTGAGATGCCAGCTCCTTTCATTCAGTCAGTAGCTTCAAACATTTCTGGTATATGAATAACATGATGTTTTTCAATGGCAAAAATCAATGAATATTGTAAATGCACAAACAGTAATATCTCCACATTGCAAGGTGCAATTCTGAAATTTTTTGCTTTTTCCTGTTAATCCTAGCATGATAAAGAAGATTCAAAGAGAGTGAGATGCCAGCTCCTTTCATTCAGTCAGTAGCTTCAAACATTTCTGGTATATGAATAACATGATGTTTTTCAATGGCAAAAATCAATGAATATTGTAAATGCACAAACAGTAATATCTCCACATTGCAAGGTGCAATTCTGAAATTTTTTGCTTTTTCCTGCTAATCCTAGCATGATAAAGAAGATTCAAAGAGAGTGAGATGCCAGCTCCTTTCATTCAGTCAGTAGCTTCAAACATTTCTGGACGTTTTTCAATGGCAAAAATCAATGAATATTGTAAATGCACAAACAGTAATATCTCCACATTGCAAGGTGCAATTCTGAAATTTTTTGCTTTTTCCTGTTAATCCTAGCATGATAAAGAAGATTCAAAGAGAGTGAGATGCCAGCTCCTTTCATTCAGTCAGTAGCTTCAAACATTTCTGGTATATGAATAACATGATGTTTTTCAATGGCAAAAATCAATGAATATTGTAAATGCACAAACAGTAATATCTCCACATTGCAAGGTGCAATTCTGAAATTTTTTGCTTTTTCCTGCTAATCCTAGCATGATAAAGAAGATTCAAAGAGAGTGAGATGCCAGCTCCTTTCATTCAGTCAGTAGCTTCAAACATTTCTGGACGTTTTTCAATGGCAAAAATCAATGAATATTGTAAATGCACAAACAGTAATATCTCCACATTGCAAGGTGCAATTCTGAAATTTTTTGCTTTTTCCTGCTAATCCTAGCATGATAAAGAAGATTCAAAGAGAGTGAGATGCCAGCTCCTTTCATTCAGTCAGTAGCTTCAAACATTTCTGGACGTTTTTCAATGGCAAAAATCAATGAATATTGTAAATGCACAAACAGTAATATCTCCACATTGCAAGGTGCAATTCTGAAATTTTTTGCTTTTTCCTGCTAATCCTAGCAGGATAAAGAAGATTCAAAGAGAGTGAGATGCCAGCTCCTTTCATTCAGTCAGTAGCTTCAAACATTTCTGGTATATGAAAAACATGTTTTTCAATGGCAAAAATCAATGAATATTGTAAATGCACAAACAGTAATATCTCCACATTGCAAGGTGCAATTCTGAAATTTTTTGCTTTTTCCTGCTAATCCTAGCATGATAAAGAAGATTCAAAGAGAGTGAGATGCCAGCTCCTTTCATTCAGTCAGTAGCTTCAAACATTTCTGGACGTTTTTCAATGGCAAAAATCAATGAATATTGTAAATGCACAAACAGTAATATCTCCACATTGCAAGGTGCAATTCTGAAATTTTTTGCTTTTTCCTGTTAATCCTAGCATGATAAAGAAGATTCAAAGAGAGTGAGATGCCAGCTCCTTTCATTCAGTCAGTAGCTTCAAACATTTCTGGTATATGAAAAACATGTTTTTCAATGGCAAAAATCAATGAATATTGTAAATGCACAAACAGTAATATCTCCACATTGCAAGGTGCAATTCTGAAATTTTTTGCTTTTTCCTGCTAATCCTAGCATGATAAAGAAGATTCAAAGAGAGTGAGATGCCAGCTCCTTTCATTCAGTCAGTAGCTTCAAACATTTCTGGTATATGAAAAACATGTTTTTCAATGGCAAAAATCAATGAATATTGTAAATGCACAAACAGTAATATCTCCACATTGCAAGGTGCAATTCTGAAATTTTTTGCTTTTTCCTGCTAATCCTAGCATGATAAAGAAGATTCAAAGAGAGTGAGATGCCAGCTCCTTTCATTCAGTCAGTAGCTTCAAACATTTGTGGTATATGAAAAACGTTTTTCAATGGCAAAAATCAATGAATATTGTAAATGCACAAACAGTAATATCTCCACATTGCAAGGTGCAATTCTGAAATTGTTTGCTTTTTCCTGCTAATCCTAGCATGATAAAGAAGATTCAAAGAGAGTGAGATGCCAGCTCCTTTCATTCAGTCAGTAGCTTCAAACATTTCTGGTATATGAAAAACGTTTTTCAATGGCAAAAATCAATGAATATTGTAAATGCACAAACAGTAATATCTCCACATTGCAAGGTGCAATTCTGAAATTTTTTGCTTTTTCCTGCTAATCCTAGCATGATAAAGAAGATTCAAAGAGAGTGAGATGCCAGCTCCTTTCATTCAGTCAGTAGCTTCAAACATTTCTGGTATATGAAAAACATGTTTTTCAATGGCAAAAATCAATGAATATTGTAAATGCACAAACAGTAATATTTCCACATTGCAAGGTGCAATTCTGAAATTTTTTGCTTTTTCCTGCTAATCCTAGCATGATAAAGAAGATTCAAAGAGAGTGAGATGCCAGCTCCTTTCATTCAGTCAGTAGCTTCAAACATTTCTGGACGTTTTTCAATGGCAAAAATCAATGAATATTGTAAATGCACAAACAGTAATATCTCCACATTGCAAGGTGCAATTCTGAAATTTTTTGCTTTTTCCTGTTAATCCTAGCATGATAAAGAAGATTCAAAGAGAGTGAGATGCCAGCTCCTTTCATTCAGTCAGTAGCTTCAAACATTTCTGGTATATGAATAACATGATGTTTTTCAATGGCAAAAATCAATGAATATTGTAAATGCACAAACAGTAATATCTCCACATTGCAAGGTGCAATTCTGAAATTTTTTGCTTTTTCCTGCTAATCCTAGCATGATAAAGAAGATTCAAAGAGAGTGAGATGCCAGCTCCTTTCATTCAGTCAGTAGCTTCAAACATTTCTGGACGTTTTTCAATGGCAAAAATCAATGAATATTGTAAATGCACAAACAGTAATATCTCCACATTGCAAGGTGCAATTCTGAAATTTTTTGCTTTTTCCTGCTAATCCTATAGCATGATAAAGAAGATTCAAAGAGAGTGAGATGCCAGCTCCTTTCATTCAGTCAGTAGCTTCAAACATTTCTGGACGTTTTTCAATGGCAAAAATCAATGAATATTGTAAATGCACAAACAGTAATATCTCCACATTGCAAGGTGCAATTCTGAAATTTTTTGCTTTTTCCTGCTAATCCTAGCAGGATAAAGAAGATTCAAAGAGAGTGAGATGCCAGCTCCTTTCATTCAGTCAGTAGCTTCAAACATTTCTGGTATATGAAAAACATGTTTTTCAATGGCAAAAATCAATGAATATTGTAAATGCACAAACAGTAATATCTCCACATTGCAAGGTGCAATTCTGAAATTTTTTGCTTTTTCCTGCTAATCCTAGCATGATAAAGAAGATTCAAAGAGAGTGAGATGCCAGCTCCTTTCATTCAGTCAGTAGCTTCAAACATTTCTGGACGTTTTTCAATGGCAAAAATCAATGAATATTGTAAATGCACAAACAGTAATATCTCCACATTGCAAGGTGCAATTCTGAAATTTTTTGCTTTTTCCTGTTAATCCTAGCATGATAAAGAAGATTCAAAGAGAGTGAGATGCCAGCTCCTTTCAGTCAGTAGCTTCAAACATTTCTGGTATATGAAAAACATGTTTTTCAATGGCAAAAATCAATGAATATTGTAAATGCACAAACAGTAATATCTCCACATTGCAAGGTGCAATTCTGAAATTTTTTGCTTTTTCCTGCTAATCCTAGCATGATAAAGATTCAAAGAGAGTGAGATGCCAGCTCCTTTCATTCAGTCAGTAGCTTCAAACATTTCTGGTATATGAAAAACATGTTTTTCAATGGCAAAAATCAATGAATATTGTAAATGCACAGTAATATCTCCACATTGCAAGGTGCAATTCTGAAATTTTTTGCTTTTTCCTGCTAATCCTAGCATGATAAAGAAGATTCAAAGAGAGTGAGATGCCAGCTCCTTTCATTCAGTCAGTAGCTTCAAACATTTCTGGTATATGAAAAACATGTTTTTCAATGGCAAAAATCAATGAATATTGTAAATGCACAAACAGTAATATCTCCACATTGCAAGGTGCAATTCTGAAATTTTTTGCTTTTTCCTGCTAATCCTAGCATGATAAAGAAGATTCAAAGAGAGTGAGATGCCAGCTCCTTTCATTCAGTCAGTAGCTTCAAACATTTCTGGTATATGAAAAACGTTTTTCAATGGCAAAAATCAATGAATATTGTAAATGCACAAACAGTAATATCTCCACATTGCAAGGTGCAATTCTGAAATTTTTTGCTTTTTCCTGCTAATCCTAGCATGATAAAGAAGATTCAAAGAGAGTGAGATGCCAGCTCCTTTCATTCAGTCAGTAGCTTCAAACATTTCTGGTATATGAAAAACATGTTTTTCAATGGCAAAAATCAATGAATATTGTAAATGCACAAACAGTAATATTTCCACATTGCAAGGTGCAATTCTGAAATTTTTTGCTTTTTCCTGCTAATCCTAGCATGATAAAGAAGATTCAAAGAGAGTGAGATGCCAGCTCCTTTCATTCAGTCAGTAGCTTCAAACATTTCTGGTATATGAATAACATGATGTTTTTCAATGGCAAAAATCAATGAATATTGTAAATGCACAAACAGTAATATCTCCACATTGCAAGGTGCAATTCTGAAATTTTTTGCTTTTTCCTGCTAATCCTAGCATGATAAAGAAGATTCAAAGAGAGTGAGATGCCAGCTCCTTCCATTCAGTCAGTAGCTTCAAACATTTCTGGACGTTTTTCAATGGCAAAAATCAATGAATATTGTAAATGCACAAACAGTAATATCTCCACATTGCAAGGTGCAATTCTGAAATTTTTTGCTTTTTCCTGCTAATCCTAGCATGATAAAGAAGATTCAAAGAGAGTGAGATGCCAGCTCCTTTCATTCAGTCAGTAGCTTCAAACATTTCTGGTATATGAAAAACATGTTTTTCAATGGCAAAAATCAATGAATATTGTAAATGCACAAACAGTAATATTTCCACATTGCAAGGTGCAATTCTGAAATTTTTTGCTTTTTCCTGCTAATCCTAGCATGATAAAGAAGATTCAAAGAGAGTGAGATGCCAGCTCCTTTCATTCAGTCAGTAGCTTCAAACATTTCTGGTATATGAATAACATGATGTTTTTCAATGGCAAAAATCAATGAATATTGTAAATGCACAAACAGTAATATCTCCACATTGCAAGGTGCAATTCTGAAATTTTTTGCTTTTTCCTGCTAATCCTAGCATGATAAAGAAGATTCAAAGAGAGTGAGATGCCAGCTCCTTCCATTCAGTCAGTAGCTTCAAACATTTCTGGACGTTTTTCAATGGCAAAAATCAATGAATATTGTAAATGCACAAACAGTAATATCTCCACATTGCAAGGTGCAATTCTGAAATTTTTTGCTTTTTCCTGCTAATCCTAGCATGATAAAGAAGATTCAAAGAGAGTGAGATGCCAGCTCCTTTCATTCAGTCAGTAGCTTCAAACATTTCTGGACGTTTTTCAATGGCAAAAATCAATGAATATTGTAAATGCACAAACAGTAATATCTCCACATTGCAAGGTGCAATTCTGAAATTTTTTGCTTTTTCCTGCTAATCCTAGCATGATAAAGAAGATTCAAAGAGAGTGAGATGCCAGCTCCTTTCATTCAGTCAGTAGCTTCAAACATTTCTGGTATATGAAAAACATGTTTTTCAATGGCAAAAATCAATGAATATTGTAAATGCACAAACAGTAATATTTCCACATTGCAAGGTGCAATTCTGAAATTTTTTGCTTTTTCCTGCTAATCCTAGCATGATAAAGAAGATTCAAAGAGAGTGAGATGCCAGCTCCTTTCATTCAGTCAGTAGCTTCAAACATTTCTGGTATATGAATAACATGATGTTTTTCAATGGCAAAAATCAATGAATATTGTAAATGCACAAACAGTAATATCTCCACATTGCAAGGTGCAATTCTGAAATTTTTTGCTTTTTCCTGCTAATCCTAGCATGATAAAGAAGATTCAAAGAGAGTGAGATGCCAGCTCCTTCCATTCAGTCAGTAGCTTCAAACATTTCTGGACGTTTTTCAATGGCAAAAATCAATGAATATTGTAAATGCACAAACAGTAATATCTCCACATTGCAAGGTGCAATTCTGAAATTTTTTGCTTTTTCCTGCTAATCCTAGCATGATAAAGAAGATTCAAAGAGAGTGAGATGCCAGCTCCTTTCATTCAGTCAGTAGCTTCAAACATTTCTGGACGTTTTTCAATGGCAAAAATCAATGAATATTGTAAATGCACAAACAGTAATATCTCCACATTGCAAGGTGCAATTCTGAAATTTTTTGCTTTTTCCTGCTAATCCTAGCAGGATAAAGAAGATTCAAAGAGAGTGAGATGCCAGCTCCTTTCATTCAGTCAGTAGCTTCAAACATTTCTGGTATATGAAAAACATGTTTTTCAATGGCAAAAATCAATGAATATTGTAAATGCACAAACAGTAATATCTCCACATTGCAAGGTGCAATTCTGAAATTTTTTGCTTTTTCCTGCTAATCCTAGCATGATAAAGAAGATTCAAAGAGAGTGAGATGCCAGCTCCTTTCATTCAGTCAGTAGCTTCAAACATTTCTGGTATATGAAAAACATGTTTTTCAATGGCAAAAATCAATGAATATTGTAAATGCACAAACAGTAATATCTCCACATTGCAAGGTGCAATTCTGAAATTTTTTGCTTTTTCCTGCTAATCCTAGCATGATAAAGAAGATTCAAAGAGAGTGAGATGCCAGCTCCTTTCATTCAGTCAGTAGCTTCAAACATTTCTGGTATATGAAAAACATGTTTTTCAATGGCAAAAATCAATGAATATTGTAAATGCACAAACAGTAATATCTCCACATTGCAAGGTGCAATTCTGAAATTTTTTGCTTTTTCCTGCTAATCCTAGCATGATAAAGAAGATTCAAAGAGAGTGAGATGCCAGCTCCTTTCATTCAGTCAGTAGCTTCAAACATTTCTGGTATATGAAAAACATGTTTTTCAATGGCAAAAATCAATGAATATTGTAAATGCACAAACAGTAATATCTCCACATTGCAAGGTGCAATTCTGAAATTTTTTGCTTTTTCCTGCTAATCCTAGCATGATAAAGAAGATTCAAAGAGAGTGAGATGCCAGCTCCTTTCATTCAGTCAGTAGCTTCAAACATTTCTGGTATATGAAAAACGTTTTTCAATGGCAAAAATCAATGAATATTGTAAATGCACAAACAGTAATATCTCCACATTGCAAGGTGCAATTCTGAAATTTTTTGCTTTTTCCTGTTAATCCTAGCATGATAAAGAAGATTCAAAGAGAGTGAGATGCCAGCTCCTTTCATTCAGTCAGTAGCTTCAAACATTTCTGGTATATGAATAACATGATGTTTTTCAATGGCAAAAATCAATGAATATTGTAAATGCACAAACAGTAATATCTCCACATTGCAAGGTGCAATTCTGAAATTTTTTGCTTTTTCCTGCTAATCCTAGCATGATAAAGAAGATTCAAAGAGAGTGAGATGCCAGCTCCTTTCATTCAGTCAGTAGCTTCAAACATTTCTGGACGTTTTTCAATGGCAAAAATCAATGAATATTGTAAATGCACAAACAGTAATATCTCCACATTGCAAGGTGCAATTCTGAAATTTTTTGCTTTTTCCTGTTAATCCTAGCATGATAAAGAAGATTCAAAGAGAGTGAGATGCCAGCTCCTTTCATTCAGTCAGTAGCTTCAAACATTTCTGGTATATGAATAACATGATGTTTTTCAATGGCAAAAATCAATGAATATTGTAAATGCACAAACAGTAATATCTCCACATTGCAAGGTGCAATTCTGAAATTTTTTGCTTTTTCCTGCTAATCCTAGCATGATAAAGAAGATTCAAAGAGAGTGAGATGCCAGCTCCTTTCATTCAGTCAGTAGCTTCAAACATTTCTGGACGTTTTTCAATGGCAAAAATCAATGAATATTGTAAATGCACAAACAGTAATATCTCCACATTGCAAGGTGCAATTCTGAAATTTTTTGCTTTTTCCTGCTAATCCTAGCATGATAAAGAAGATTCAAAGAGAGTGAGATGCCAGCTCCTTTCATTCAGTCAGTAGCTTCAAACATTTCTGGACGTTTTTCAATGGCAAAAATCAATGAATATTGTAAATGCACAAACAGTAATATCTCCACATTGCAAGGTGCAATTCTGAAATTTTTTGCTTTTTCCTGCTAATCCTAGCAGGATAAAGAAGATTCAAAGAGAGTGAGATGCCAGCTCCTTTCATTCAGTCAGTAGCTTCAAACATTTCTGGTATATGAAAAACATGTTTTTCAATGGCAAAAATCAATGAATATTGTAAATGCACAAACAGTAATATCTCCACATTGCAAGGTGCAATTCTGAAATTTTTTGCTTTTTCCTGCTAATCCTAGCATGATAAAGAAGATTCAAAGAGAGTGAGATGCCAGCTCCTTTCATTCAGTCAGTAGCTTCAAACATTTCTGGACGTTTTTCAATGGCAAAAATCAATGAATATTGTAAATGCACAAACAGTAATATCTCCACATTGCAAGGTGCAATTCTGAAATTTTTTGCTTTTTCCTGTTAATCCTAGCATGATAAAGAAGATTCAAAGAGAGTGAGATGCCAGCTCCTTTCATTCAGTCAGTAGCTTCAAACATTTCTGGTATATGAAAAACATGTTTTTCAATGGCAAAAATCAATGAATATTGTAAATGCACAAACAGTAATATCTCCACATTGCAAGGTGCAATTCTGAAATTTTTTGCTTTTTCCTGCTAATCCTAGCATGATAAAGAAGATTCAAAGAGAGTGAGATGCCAGCTCCTTTCATTCAGTCAGTAGCTTCAAACATTTCTGGTATATGAAAAACATGTTTTTCAATGGCAAAAATCAATGAATATTGTAAATGCACAAACAGTAATATCTCCACATTGCAAGGTGCAATTCTGAAATTTTTTGCTTTT
This sequence comes from Phyllobates terribilis, assembly GCF_046119375.1. Classification (NCBI taxonomy): domain Eukaryota; kingdom Metazoa; phylum Chordata; class Amphibia; order Anura; family Dendrobatidae; genus Phyllobates; species Phyllobates terribilis. Next base: position 71,365 of record NW_027365611.1, on the reverse strand, counting down.
TCCTGCTAATCCTAGCATGATAAAGAAGATTCAAAGAGAGTGAGATGCCAGCTCCTTTCATTCAGTCAGTAGCTTCAAACATTTGTGGTATATGAAAAACGTTTTTCAATGGCAAAAATCAATGAATATTGTAAATGCACAAACAGTAATATCTCCACATTGCAAGGTGCAATTCTGAAATTGTTTGCTTTTTCCTGCTAATCCTAGCATGATAAAGAAGATTCAAAGAGAGTGAGATGCCAGCTCCTTTCATTCAGTCAGTAGCTTCAAACATTTCTGGTATATGAAAAACGTTTTTCAATGGCAAAAATCAATGAATATTGTAAATGCACAAACAGTAATATCTCCACATTGCAAGGTGCAATTCTGAAATTTTTTGCTTTTTCCTGCTAATCCTAGCATGATAAAGAAGATTCAAAGAGAGTGAGATGCCAGCTCCTTTCATTCAGTCAGTAGCTTCAAACATTTCTGGTATATGAAAAACATGTTTTTCAATGGCAAAAATCAATGAATATTGTAAATGCACAAACAGTAATATTTCCACATTGCAAGGTGCAATTCTGAAATTTTTTGCTTTTTCCTGCTAATCCTAGCATGATAACGAAGATTCAAAGAGAGTGAGATGCCAGCTCCTTTCATTCAGTCAGTAGCTTCAAACATTTCTGGACGTTTTTCAATGGCAAAAATCAATGAATATTGTAAATGCACAAACAGTAATATCTCCACATTGCAAGGTGCAATTCTGAAATTTTTTGCTTTTTCCTGTTAATCCTAGCATGATAAAGAAGATTCAAAGAGAGTGAGATGCCAGCTCCTTTCATTCAGTCAGTAGCTTCAAACATTTCTGGTATATGAATAACATGATGTTTTTCAATGGCAAAAATCAATGAATATTGTAAATGCACAAACAGTAATATCTCCACATTGCAAGGTGCAATTCTGAAATTTTTTGCTTTTTCCTGCTAATCCTAGCATGATAAAGAAGATTCAAAGAGAGTGAGATGCCAGCTCCTTTCATTCAGTCAGTAGCTTCAAACATTTCTGGACGTTTTTCAATGGCAAAAATCAATGAATATTGTAAATGCACAAACAGTAATATCTCCACATTGCAAGGTGCAATTCTGAAATTTTTTGCTTTTTCCTGCTAATCCTATAGCATGATAAAGAAGATTCAAAGAGAGTGAGATGCCAGCTCCTTTCATTCAGTCAGTAGCTTCAAACATTTCTGGACGTTTTTCAATGGCAAAAATCAATGAATATTGTAAATGCACAAACAGTAATATCTCCACATTGCAAGGTGCAATTCTGAAATTTTTTGCTTTTTCCTGCTAATCCTAGCAGGATAAAGAAGATTCAAAGAGAGTGAGATGCCAGCTCCTTTCATTCAGTCAGTAGCTTCAAACATTTCTGGTATATGAAAAACATGTTTTTCAATGGCAAAAATCAATGAATATTGTAAATGCACAAACAGTAATATCTCCACATTGCAAGGTGCAATTCTGAAATTTTTTGCTTTTTCCTGCTAATCCTAGCATGATAAAGAAGATTCAAAGAGAGTGAGATGCCAGCTCCTTTCATTCAGTCAGTAGCTTCAAACATTTCTGGACGTTTTTCAATGGCAAAAATCAATGAATATTGTAAATGCACAAACAGTAATATCTCCACATTGCAAGGTGCAATTCTGAAATTTTTTGCTTTTTCCTGTTAATCCTAGCATGATAAAGAAGATTCAAAGAGAGTGAGATGCCAGCTCCTTTCAGTCAGTAGCTTCAAACATTTCTGGTATATGAAAAACATGTTTTTCAATGGCAAAAATCAATGAATATTGTAAATGCACAAACAGTAATATCTCCACATTGCAAGGTGCAATTCTGAAATTTTTTGCTTTTTCCTGCTAATCCTAGCATGATAAAGATTCAAAGAGAGTGAGATGCCAGCTCCTTTCATTCAGTCAGTAGCTTCAAACATTTCTGGTATATGAAAAACATGTTTTTCAATGGCAAAAATCAATGAATATTGTAAATGCACAGTAATATCTCCACATTGCAAGGTGCAATTCTGAAATTTTTTGCTTTTTCCTGCTAATCCTAGCATGATAAAGAAGATTCAAAGAGAGTGAGATGCCAGCTCCTTTCATTCAGTCAGTAGCTTCAAACATTTCTGGTATATGAAAAACATGTTTTTCAATGGCAAAAATCAATGAATATTGTAAATGCACAAACAGTAATATCTCCACATTGCAAGGTGCAATTCTGAAATTTTTTGCTTTTTCCTGCTAATCCTAGCATGATAAAGAAGATTCAAAGAGAGTGAGATGCCAGCTCCTTTCATTCAGTCAGTAGCTTCAAACATTTCTGGTATATGAAAAACGTTTTTCAATGGCAAAAATCAATGAATATTGTAAATGCACAAACAGTAATATCTCCACATTGCAAGGTGCAATTCTGAAATTTTTTGCTTTTTCCTGCTAATCCTAGCATGATAAAGAAGATTCAAAGAGAGTGAGATGCCAGCTCCTTTCATTCAGTCAGTAGCTTCAAACATTTCTGGTATATGAAAAACATGTTTTTCAATGGCAAAAATCAATGAATATTGTAAATGCACAAACAGTAATATTTCCACATTGCAAGGTGCAATTCTGAAATTTTTTGCTTTTTCCTGCTAATCCTAGCATGATAAAGAAGATTCAAAGAGAGTGAGATGCCAGCTCCTTTCATTCAGTCAGTAGCTTCAAACATTTCTGGTATATGAATAACATGATGTTTTTCAATGGCAAAAATCAATGAATATTGTAAATGCACAAACAGTAATATCTCCACATTGCAAGGTGCAATTCTGAAATTTTTTGCTTTTTCCTGCTAATCCTAGCATGATAAAGAAGATTCAAAGAGAGTGAGATGCCAGCTCATTCCATTCAGTCAGTAGCTTCAAACATTTCTGGACGTTTTTCAATGGCAAAAATCAATGAATATTGTAAATGCACAAACAGTAATATCTCCACATTGCAAGGTGCAATTCTGAAATTTTTTGCTTTTTCCTGCTAATCCTAGCATGATAAAGAAGATTCAAAGAGAGTGAGATGCCAGCTCCTTTCATTCAGTCAGTAGCTTCAAACATTTCTGGACGTTTTTCAATGGCAAAAATCAATGAATATTGTAAATGCACAAACAGTAATATCTCCACATTGCAAGGTGCAATTCTGAAATTTTTTGCTTTTTCCTGCTAATCCTAGCAGGATAAAGAAGATTCAAAGAGAGTGAGATGCCAGCTCCTTTCATTCAGTCAGTAGCTTCAAACATTTCTGGTATATGAAAAACATGTTTTTCAATGGCAAAAATCAATGAATATTGTAAATGCACAAACAGTAATATCTCCACATTGCAAGGTGCAATTCTGAAATTTTTTGCTTTTTCCTGCTAATCCTAGCATGATAAAGAAGATTCAAAGAGAGTGAGATGCCAGCTCCTTTCATTCAGTCAGTAGCTTCAAACATTTCTGGTATATGAAAAACATGTTTTTCAATGGCAAAAATCAATGAATATTGTAAATGCACAAACAGTAATATCTCCACATTGCAAGGTGCAATTCTGAAATTTTTTGCTTTTTCCTGCTAATCCTAGCATGATAAAGAAGATTCAAAGAGAGTGAGATGCCAGCTCCTTTCATTCAGTCAGTAGCTTCAAACATTTCTGGTATATGAAAAACATGTTTTTCAATGGCAAAAATCAATGAATATTGTAAATGCACAAACAGTAATATCTCCACATTGCAAGGTGCAATTCTGAAATTTTTTGCTTTTTCCTGCTAATCCTAGCATGATAAAGAAGATTCAAAGAGAGTGAGATGCCAGCTCCTTTCATTCAGTCAGTAGCTTCAAACATTTCTGGTATATGAAAAACATGTTTTTCAATGGCAAAAATCAATGAATATTGTAAATGCACAAACAGTAATATCTCCACATTGCAAGGTGCAATTCTGAAATTTTTTGCTTTTTCCTGCTAATCCTAGCATGATAAAGAAGATTCAAAGAGAGTGAGATGCCAGCTCCTTTCATTCAGTCAGTAGCTTCAAACATTTCTGGTATATGAAAAACGTTTTTCAATGGCAAAAATCAATGAATATTGTAAATGCACAAACAGTAATATCTCCACATTGCAAGGTGCAATTCTGAAATTTTTTGCTTTTTCCTGCTAATCCTAGCATGATAAAGAAGATTCAAAGAGAGTGAGATGCCAGCTCCTTTCATTCAGTCAGTAGCTTCAAACATTTCTGGTATATGAAAAACATGTTTTTCAATGGCAAAAATCAATGAATATTGTAAATGCACAAACAGTAATATTTCCACATTGCAAGGTGCAATTCTGAAATTTTTTGCTTTTTCCTGCTAATCCTAGCATGATAAAGAAGATTCAAAGAGAGTGAGATGCCAGCTCCTTTCATTCAGTCAGTAGCTTCAAACATTTCTGGACGTTTTTCAATGGCAAAAATCAATGAATATTGTAAATGCACAAACAGTAATATCTCCACATTGCAAGGTGCAATTCTGAAATTTTTTGCTTTTTCCTGTTAATCCTAGCATGATAAAGAAGATTCAAAGAGAGTGAGATGCCAGCTCCTTTCATTCAGTCAGTAGCTTCAAACATTTCTGGTATATGAATAACATGATGTTTTTCAATGGCAAAAATCAATGAATATTGTAAATGCACAAACAGTAATATCTCCACATTGCAAGGTGCAATTCTGAAATTTTTTGCTTTTTCCTGCTAATCCTAGCATGATAAAGAAGATTCAAAGAGAGTGAGATGCCAGCTCCTTTCATTCAGTCAGTAGCTTCAAACATTTCTGGACGTTTTTCAATGGCAAAAATCAATGAATATTGTAAATGCACAAACAGTAATATCTCCACATTGCAAGGTGCAATTCTGAAATTTTTTGCTTTTTCCTGCTAATCCTAGCAGGATAAAGAAGATTCAAAGAGAGTGAGATGCCAGCTCCTTTCATTCAGTCAGTAGCTTCAAACATTTCTGGTATATGAAAAACATGTTTTTCAATGGCAAAAATCAATGAATATTGTAAATGCACAAACAGTAATATCTCCACATTGCAAGGTGCAATTCTGAAATTTTTTGCTTTTTCCTGCTAATCCTAGCATGATAAAGAAGATTCAAAGAGAGTGAGATGCCAGCTCCTTTCATTCAGTCAGTAGCTTCAAACATTTCTGGTATATGAAAAACATGTTTTTCAATGGCAAAAATCAATGAATATTGTAAATGCACAAACAGTAATATCTCCACATTGCAAGGTGCAATTCTGAAATTTTTTGCTTTTTCCTGCTAATCCTAGCATGATAAAGAAGATTCAAAGAGAGTGAGATGCCAGCTCCTTTCATTCAGTCAGTAGCTTCAAACATTTCTGGTATATGAAAAACATGTTTTTCAATGGCAAAAATCAATGAATATTGTAAATGCACAAACAGTAATATCTCCACATTGCAAGGTGCAATTCTGAAATTTTTTGCTTTTTCCTGCTAATCCTAGCATGATAAAGAAGATTCAAAGAGAGTGAGATGCCAGCTCCTTTCATTCAGTCAGTAGCTTCAAACATTTCTGGTATATGAAAAACGTTTTTCAATGGCAAAAATCAATGAATATTGTAAATGCACAAACAGTAATATCTCCACATTGCAAGGTGCAATTCTGAAATTTTTTGCTTTTTCCTGCTAATCCTAGCATGATAAAGAAGATTCAAAGAGAGTGAGATGCCAGCTCCTTTCATTCAGTCAGTAGCTTCAAACATTTCTGGTATATGAAAAACATGTTTTTCAATGGCAAAAATCAATGAATATTGTAAATGCACAAACAGTAATATTTCCACATTGCAAGGTGCAATTCTGAAATTTTTTGCTTTTTCCTGCTAATCCTAGCATGATAAAGAAGATTCAAAGAGAGTGAGATGCCAGCTCCTTTCATTCAGTCAGTAGCTTCAAACATTTCTGGACGTTTTTCAATGGCAAAAATCAATGAATATTGTAAATGCACAAACAGTAATATCTCCACATTGCAAGGTGCAATTCTGAAATTTTTTGCTTTTTCCTGTTAATCCTAGTATGATAAAGAAGATTCAAAGAGAGTGAGATGCCAGCTCCTTTCATTCAGTCAGTAGCTTCAAACATTTCTGGTATATGAATAACATGATGTTTTTCAATGGCAAAAATCAATGAATATTGTAAATGCACAAACAGTAATATCTCCACATTGCAAGGTGCAATTCTGAAATTTTTTGCTTTTTCCTGCTAATCCTAGCATGATAAAGAAGATTCAAAGAGAGTGAGATGCCAGCTCCTTTCATTCAGTCAGTAGCTTCAAACATTTCTGGACGTTTTTCAATGGCAAAAATCAATGAATATTGTAAATGCACAAACAGTAATATCTCCACATTGCATGGTGCAATTCTGAAATTTTTTGCTTTTTCCTGCTAATCCTAGCATGATAAAGAAGATTCAAAGAGAGTGAGATTCCAGCTCCTTTCATTCAGTCAGTAGCTTCAAACATTTCTGGACGTTTTTCAATGGCAAAAATCAATGAATATTGTAAATGCACAAACAGTAATATCTCCACATTGCAAGGTGCAATTCTGAAATTTTTTGCTTTTTCCTGCTAATCCTAGCAGGATAAAGAAGATTCAAAGAGAGTGAGATGCCAGCTCCTTTCATTCAGTCAGTAGCTTCAAACATTCCTGGTATATGAAAAACATGTTTTTCAATGGCAAAAATCAATGAATATTGTAAATGCACAAACAGTAATATCTCCACATTGCAAGGTGCAATTCTGAAATTTTTTGCTTTTTCCTGCTAATCCTAGCATGATAAAGAAGATTCAAAGAGAGTGAGATGCCAGCTCCTTTCATTCAGTCAGTAGCTTCAAACATTTCTGGTATATGAAAAACATGTTTTTCAATGGCAAAAATCAATGAATATTGTAAATGCACAAACAGTAATATCTCCACATTGCAAGGTGCAATTCTGAAATTTTTTGCTTTTTCCTGCTAATCCTAGCATGATAAAGAAGATTCAAAGAGAGTGAGATGCCAGCTCCTTTCATTCAGTCAGTAGCTTCAAACATTTCTGGTATATGAAAAACATGTTTTTCAATGGCAAAAATCAATGAATATTGTAAATGCACAAACAGTAATATCTCCACATTGCAAGGTGCAATTCTGAAATTTTTTGCTTTTTCCTGCTAATCCTAGCAGGATAAAGAAGATTCAAAGAGAGTGAGATGCCAGCTCCTTTCATTCAGTCAGTAGCTTCAAACATTTCTGGACGTTTTTCAATGGCAAAAATCAATGAATATTGTAAATGCACAAACAGTAATATCTCCACATTGCAAGGTGCAATTCTGAAATTTTTTGCTTTTTCCTGCTAATCCTAGCATGATAAAGAAGATTCAAAGACAGTGAGATGCCAGCTCCTTTCATTCAGTCAGTAGCTTCAAACATTTCTGGTATATGAAAAACATGTTTTTCAATGGCAAAAATCAATGAATATTGTAAATGCACAAACAGTAATATCTCCACATTGCAAGGTGCAATTCTGAAATTTTTTGCTTTTTCCTGCTAATCCTAGCATGATAAAGAAGATTCAAAGAGAGTGAGATGCCAGCTCCTTTCATTCAGTCAGTAGCTTCAAACATTTCTGGTATATGAAAAACATGTTTTTCAATGGCAAAAATCAATGAATATTGTAAATGCACAAACAGTAATATCTCCACATTGCAAGGTGCAATTCTGAAATTTTTTGCTTTTTCCTGCTAATCCTAGCATGATAAAGAAGATTCAAAGAGAGTGAGATGCCAGCTCCTTTCATTCAGTCAGTAGCTTCAAACATTTCTGGACGTTTTTCAATGGCAAAAATCAATGAATATTGTAAATGCACAAACAGTAATATCTCCACATTGCAAGGTGCAATTCTGAAATTTTTTGCTTTTTCCTGTTAATCCTAGCATGATAAAGAAGATTCAAAGAGAGTGAGATGCCAGCTCCTTTCATTCAGTCAGTAGCTTCAAACATTTCTGGACGTTTTTCAATGGCAAAAATCAATGAATATTGTAAATGCACAAACAGTAATATCTCCACATTGCAAGGTGCAATTCTGAAATTTTTTGCTTTTTCCTGCTAATCCTAGCATGATAAAGAAGATTCAAAGAGAGTGAGATGCCAGCTCCTTTCATTCAGTCAGTAGCTTCAAACATTTCTGGTATATGAAAAACATGTTTTTCAATGGCAAAAATCAATGAATATTGTAAATGCACAAACAGTAATATCTCCACATTGCAAGGTGCAATTCTGAAATTTTTTGCTTTTTCCTGCTAATCCTAGCAGGATAAAGAAGATTCAAAGAGAGTGAGATGCCAGCTCCTTTCATTCAGTCAGTAGCTTCAAACATTTCTGGACGTTTTTCAATGGCAAAAATCAATGAATATTGTAAATGCACAAACAGTAATATCTCCACATTGCAAGGTGCAATTCTGAAATTTTTTGCTTTTTCCTGCTAATCCTAGCATGATAAAGAAGATTCAAAGACAGTGAGATGCCAGCTCCTTTCATTCAGTCAGTAGCTTCAAACATTTCTGGTATATGAAAAACATGTTTTTCAATGGCAAAAATCAATGAATATTGTAAATGCACAAACAGTAATATCTCCACATTGCAAGGTGCAATTCTGAAATTTTTTGCTTTTTCCTGCTAATCCTAGCATGATAAAGAAGATTCAAAGAGAGTGAGATGCCAGCTCCTTTCATTCAGTCAGTAGCTTCAAACATTTCTGGTATATGAAAAACATGTTTTTCAATGGCAAAAATCAATGAATATTGTAAATGCACAAACAGTAATATCTCCACATTGCAAGGTGCAATTCTGAAATTTTTTGCTTTTTCCTGCTAATCCTAGCATGATAAAGAAGATTCAAAGAGAGTGAGATGCCAGCTCCTTTCATTCAGTCAGTAGCTTCAAACATTTCTGGACGTTTTTCAATGGCAAAAATCAATGAATATTGTAAATGCACAAACAGTAATATCTCCACATTGCAAGGTGCAATTCTGAAATTTTTTGCTTTTTCCTGTTAATCCTAGCATGATAAAGAAGATTCAAAGAGAGTGAGATGCCAGCTCCTTTCATTCAGTCAGTAGCTTCAAACATTTCTGGACGTTTTTCAATGGCAAAAATCAATGAATATTGTAAATGCACAAACAGTAATATCTCCACATTGCAAGGTGCAATTCTGAAATTTTTTGCTTTTTCCTGCTAATCCTAGCAGGATAAAGAAGATTCAAAGAGAGTGAGATGCCAGCTCCTTTCATTCAGTCAGTAGCTTCAAACATTCCTGGTATATGAAAAACATGTTTTTCAATGGCAAAAATCAATGAATATTGTAAATGCACAAACAGTAATATCTCCACATTGCAAGGTGCAATTCTGAAATTTTTTGCTTTTTCCTGCTAATCCTAGCATGATAAAGAAGATTCAAAGAGAGTGAGATGCCAGCTCCTTTCATTCAGTCAGTAGCTTCAAACATTTCTGGTATATGAAAAACATGTTTTTCAATGGCAAAAATCAATGAATATTGTAAATGCACAAACAGTAATATCTCCACATTGCAAGGTGCAATTCTGAAATTTTTTGCTTTTTCCTGCTAATCCTAGCAGGATAAAGAAGATTCAAAGAGAGTGAGATGCCAGCTCCTTTCATTCAGTCAGTAGCTTCAAACATTTCTGGACGTTTTTCAATGGCAAAAATCAATGAATATTGTAAATGCACAAACAGTAATATCTCCACATTGCAAGGTGCAATTTTGAAATTTTTTGCTTTTTCCTGCTAATCCTAGCATGATAAAGAAGATTCAAAGACAGTGAGATGCCAGCTCCTTTCATTCAGTCAGTAGCTTCAAACATTTCTGGTATATGAAAAACATGTTTTTCAATGGCAAAAATCAATGAATATTGTAAATGCACAAACAGTAATATCTCCACATTGCAAGGTGCAATTCTGAAATTTTTTGCTTTTTCCTGCTAATCCTAGCATGATAAAGAAGATTCAAAGAGAGTGAGATGCCAGCTCCTTTCATTCAGTCAGTAGCTTCAAACATTTCTGGTATATGAAAAACATGTTTTTCAATGGCAAAAATCAATGAATATTGTAAATGCACAAACAGTAATATCTCCACATTGCAAGGTGCAATTCTGAAATTTTTTGCTTTTTCCTGCTAATCCTAGCATGATAAAGAAGATTCAAAGAGAGTGAGATGCCAGCTCCTTTCATTCAGTCAGTAGCTTCAAACATTTCTGGACGTTTTTCAATGGCAAAAATCAATGAATATTGTAAATGCACAAACAGTAATATCTCCACATTGCAAGGTGCAATTCTGAAATTTTTTGCTTTTTCCTGTTAATCCTAGCATGATAAAGAAGATTCAAAGAGAGTGAGATGCCAGCTCCTTTCATTCAGTCAGTAGCTTCAAACATTTCTGGACGTTTTTCAATGGCAAAAATCAATGAATATTGTAAATGCACAAACAGTAATATCTCCACATTGCAAGGTGCAATTCTGAAATTTCTTGCTTTTTCCTGCTAATCCTAGCATGATAAAGAAGATTCAAAGAGAGTGAGATGCCAGCTCCTTTCATTCAGTCAGTAGCTTCAAACATTTCTGGACGTTTTTCAATGGCAAAAATCAATGAATATTGTAAATGCACAAACAGTAATATCTCCACATTGCAAGGTGCAATTCTGAAATTTTTTGCTTTTTCCTGCTAATCCTAGCAGGATAAAGAAGATTCAAAGAGAGTGAGATGCCAGCTCCTTTCATTCAGTCAGTAGCTTCAAACATTTCTGGTATATGAAAAACATGTTTTTCAATGGCAAAAATCAATGAATATTGTAAATGCACAAACAGTAATATCTCCACATTGCAAGGTGCAATTCTGAAATTTCTTGCTTTTTCCTGCTAATCCTAGCATGATAAAGAAGATTCAAAGAGAGTGAGATGCCAGCTCCTTTCATTCAGTCAGTAGCTTCAAACATTTCTGGACGTTTTTCAATGGCAAAAATCAATGAATATTGTAAATGCACAAACAGTAATATCTCCACATTGCAAGGTGCAATTCTGAAATTTTTTGCTTTTTCCTGTTAATCCTAGCATGATAAAGAAGATTCAAAGAGAGTGAGATGCCAGCTCCTTTCATTCAGTCAGTAGCTTCAAACATTTCTGGTATATGAATAACATGATGTTTTTCAATGGCAAAAATCAATGAATATTGTAAATGCACAAACAGTAATATCTCCACATTGCAAGGTGCAATTCTGAAATTTTTTGCTTTTTCCTGCTAATCCTAGCATGATAAAGAAGATTCAAAGAGAGTGAGATGCCAGCTCCTTTCATTCAGTCAGTAGCTTCAAACATTTCTGGACGTTTTTCAATGGCAAAAATCAATGAATATTGTAAATGCACAAACAGTAATATCTCCACATTGCAAGGTGCAATTCTGAAATTTTTTGCTTTTTCCTGCTAATCCTATAGCATGATAAAGAAGATTCAAAGAGAGTGAGATGCCAGCTCCTTTCATTCAGTCAGTAGCTTCAAACATTTCTGGACGTTTTTCAATGGCAAAAATCAATGAATATTGTAAATGCACAAACAGTAATATCTCCACATTGCAAGGTGCAATTCTGAAATTTTTTGCTTTTTCCTGCTAATCCTAGCAGGATAAAGAAGATTCAAAGAGAGTGAGATGCCAGCTCCTTTCATTCAGTCAGTAGCTTCAAACATTTCTGGTATATGAAAAACATGTTTTTCAATGGCAAAAATCAATGAATATTGTAAATGCACAAACAGTAATATCTCCACATTGCAAGGTGCAATTCTGAAATTTTTTGCTTTTTCCTGCTAATCCTAGCATGATAAAGAAGATTCAAAGAGAGTGAGATGCCAGCTCCTTTCATTCAGTCAGTAGCTTCAAACATTTCTGGACGTTTTTCAATGGCAAAAATCAATGAATATTGTAAATGCACAAACAGTAATATCTCCACATTGCAAGGTGCAATTCTGAAATTTTTTGCTTTTTCCTGTTAATCCTAGCATGATAAAGAAGATTCAAAGAGAGTGAGATGCCAGCTCCTTTCATTCAGTCAGTAGCTTCAAACATTTCTGGTATATGAAAAACGTTTTTCAATGGCAAAAATCAATGAATATTGTAAATGCACAAACAGTAATATCTCCACATTGCAAGGTGCAATTCTGAAATTTTTTGCTTTTTCCTGCTAATCCTAGCATGATAAAGAAGATTCAAAGAGAGTGAGATGCCAGCTCCTTTCATTCAGTCAGTAGCTTCAAACATTTCTGGTATATGAAAAACATGTTTTTCAATGGCAAAAATCAATGAATATTGTAAATGCACAAACAGTAATATTTCCACATTGCAAGGTGCAATTCTGAAATTTTTTGCTTTTTCCTGCTAATCCTAGCATGATAAAGAAGATTCAAAGAGAGTGAGATGCCAGCTCCTTTCATTCAGTCAGTAGCTTCAAACATTTCTGGTATATGAATAACATGATGTTTTTCAATGGCAAAAATCAATGAATATTGTAAATGCACAAACAGTAATATCTCCACATTGCAAGGTGCAATTCTGAAATTTTTTGCTTTTTCCTGCTAATCCTAGCATGATAAAGAAGATTCAAAGAGAGTGAGATGCCAGCTCCTTCCATTCAGTCAGTAGCTTCAAACATTTCTGGACGTTTTTCAATGGCAAAAATCAATGAATATTGTAAATGCACAAACAGTAATATCTCCACATTGCAAGGTGCAATTCTGAAATTTTTTGCTTTTTCCTGCTAATCCTAGCATGATAAAGAAGATTCAAAGAGAGTGAGATGCCAGCTCCTTTCATTCAGTCAGTAGCTTCAAACATTTCTGGACGTTTTTCAATGGCAAAAATCAATGAATATTGTAAATGCACAAACAGTAATATCTCCACATTGCAAGGTGCAATTCTGAAATTTTTTGCTTTTTCCTGCTAATCCTAGCAGGATAAAGAAGATTCAAAGAGAGTGAGATGCCAGCTCCTTTCATTCAGTCAGTAGCTTCAAACATTTCTGGTATATGAAAAACATGTTTTTCAATGGCAAAAATCAATGAATATTGTAAATGCACAAACAGTAATATCTCCACATTGCAAGGTGCAATTCTGAAATTTTTTGCTTTTTCCTGCTAATCCTAGCATGATAAAGAAGATTCAAAGAGAGTGAGATGCCAGCTCCTTTCATTCAGTCAGTAGCTTCAAACATTTCTGGTATATGAAAAACATGTTTTTCAATGGCAAAAATCAATGAATATTGTAAATGCACAAACAGTAATATCTCCACATTGCAAGGTGCAATTCTGAAATTTTTTGCTTTTTCCTGCTAATCCTAGCATGATAAAGAAGATTCAAAGAGAGTGAGATGCCAGCTCCTTTCATTCAGTCAGTAGCTTCAAACATTTCTGGTATATGAAAAACATGTTTTTCAATGGCAAAAATCAATGAATATTGTAAATGCACAAACAGTAATATCTCCACATTGCAAGGTGCAATTCTGAAATTTTTTGCTTTTTCCTGCTAATCCTAGCATGATAAAGAAGATTCAAAGAGAGTGAGATGCCAGCTCCTTTCATTCAGTCAGTAGCTTCAAACATTTCTGGTATATGAAAAACATGTTTTTCAATGGCAAAAATCAATGAATATTGTAAATGCACAAACAGTAATATCTCCACATTGCAAGGTGCAATTCTGAAATTTTTTGCTTTTTCCTGCTAATCCTAGCATGATAAAGAAGATTCAAAGAGAGTGAGATGCCAGCTCCTTTCATTCAGTCAGTAGCTTCAAACATTTCTGGTATATGAAAAACGTTTTTCAATGGCAAAAATCAATGAATATTGTAAATGCACAAACAGTAATATCTCCACATTGCAAGGTGCAATTCTGAAATTTTTTGCTTTTTCCTGCTAATCCTAGCATGATAAAGAAGATTCAAAGAGAGTGAGATGCCAGCTCCTTTCATTCAGTCAGTAGCTTCAAACATTTCTGGTATATGAAAAACATGTTTTTCAATGGCAAAAATCAATGAATATTGTAAATGCACAAACAGTAATATTTCCACATTGCAAGGTGCAATTCTGAAATTTTTTGCTTTTTCCTGCTAATCCTAGCATGATAAAGAAGATTCAAAGAGAGTGAGATGCCAGCTCCTTTCATTCAGTCAGTAGCTTCAAACATTTCTGGACGTTTTTCAATGGCAAAAATCAATGAATATTGTAAATGCACAAACAGTAATATCTCCACATTGCAAGGTGCAATTCTGAAATTTTTTGCTTTTTCCTGTTAATCCTAGCATGATAAAGAAGATTCAAAGAGAGTGAGATGCCAGCTCCTTTCATTCAGTCAGTAGCTTCAAACATTTCTGGTATATGAATAACATGATGTTTTTCAATGGCAAAAATCAATGAATATTGTAAATGCACAAACAGTAATATCTCCACATTGCAAGGTGCAATTCTGAAATTTTTTGCTTTTTCCTGCTAATCCTAGCATGATAAAGAAGATTCAAAGAGAGTGAGATGCCAGCTCCTTTCATTCAGTCAGTAGCTTCAAACATTTCTGGACGTTTTTCAATGGCAAAAATCAATGAATATTGTAAATGCACAAACAGTAATATCTCCACATTGCAAGGTGCAATTCTGAAATTTTTTGCTTTTTCCTGCTAATCCTAGCAGGATAAAGAAGATTCAAAGAGAGTGAGATGCCAGCTCCTTTCATTCAGTCAGTAGCTTCAAACATTTCTGGTATATGAAAAACATGTTTTTCAATGGCAAAAATCAATGAATATTGTAAATGCACAAACAGTAATATCTCCACATTGCAAGGTGCAATTCTGAAATTTTTTGCTTTTTCCTGCTAATCCTAGCATGATAAAGAAGATTCAAAGAGAGTGAGATGCCAGCTCCTTTCATTCAGTCAGTAGCTTCAAACATTTCTGGTATATGAAAAACATGTTTTTCAATGGCAAAAATCAATGAATATTGTAAATGCACAAACAGTAATATCTCCACATTGCAAGGTGCAATTCTGAAATTTTTTGCTTTTTCCTGCTAATCCTAGCATGATAAAGAAGATTCAAAGAGAGTGAGATGCCAGCTCCTTTCATTCAGTCAGTAGCTTCAAACATTTCTGGTATATGAAAAACATGTTTTTCAATGGCAAAAATCAATGAATATTGTAAATGCACAAACAGTAATATCTCCACATTGCAAGGTGCAATTCTGAAATTTTTTGCTTTTTCCTGCTAATCCTAGCATGATAAAGAAGATTCAAAGAGAGTGAGATGCCAGCTCCTTTCATTCAGTCAGTAGCTTCAAACATTTCTGGTATATGAAAAACGTTTTTCAATGGCAAAAATCAATGAATATTGTAAATGCACAAACAGTAATATCTCCACATTGCAAGGTGCAATTCTGAAATTTTTTGCTTTTTCCTGCTAATCCTAGCATGATAAAGAAGATTCAAAGAGAGTGAGATGCCAGCTCCTTTCATTCAGTCAGTAGCTTCAAACATTTCTGGTATATGAAAAACATGTTTTTCAATGGCAAAAATCAATGAATATTGTAAATGCACAAACAGTAATATTTCCACATTGCAAGGTGCAATTCTGAAATTTTTTGCTTTTTCCTGCTAATCCTAGCATGATAAAGAAGATTCAAAGAGAGTGAGATGCCAGCTCCTTTCATTCAGTCAGTAGCTTCAAACATTTCTGGACGTTTTTCAATGGCAAAAATCAATGAATATTGTAAATGCACAAACAGTAATATCTCCACATTGCAAGGTGCAATTCTGAAATTTTTTGCTTTTTCCTGTTAATCCTAGTATGATAAAGAAGATTCAAAGAGAGTGAGATGCCAGCTCCTTTCATTCAGTCAGTAGCTTCAAACATTTCTGGTATATGAATAACATGATGTTTTTCAATGGCAAAAATCAATGAATATTGTAAATGCACAAACAGTAATATCTCCACATTGCAAGGTGCAATTCTGAAATTTTTTGCTTTTTCCTGCTAATCCTAGCATGATAAAGAAGATTCAAAGAGAGTGAGATGCCAGCTCCTTTCATTCAGTCAGTAGCTTCAAACATTTCTGGACGTTTTTCAATGGCAAAAATCAATGAATATTGTAAATGCACAAACAGTAATATCTCCACATTGCATGGTGCAATTCTGAAATTTTTTGCTTTTTCCTGCTAATCCTAGCATGATAAAGAAGATTCAAAGAGAGTGAGATTCCAGCTCCTTTCATTCAGTCAGTAGCTTCAAACATTTCTGGACGTTTTTCAATGGCAAAAATCAATGAATATTGTAAATGCACAAACAGTAATATCTCCACATTGCAAGGTGCAATTCTGAAATTTTTTGCTTTTTCCTGCTAATCCTAGCAGGATAAAGAAGATTCAAAGAGAGTGAGATGCCAGCTCCTTTCATTCAGTCAGTAGCTTCAAACATTCCTGGTATATGAAAAACATGTTTTTCAATGGCAAAAATCAATGAATATTGTAAATGCACAAACAGTAATATCTCCACATTGCAAGGTGCAATTCTGAAATTTTTTGCTTTTTCCTGCTAATCCTAGCATGATAAAGAAGATTCAAAGAGAGTGAGATGCCAGCTCCTTTCATTCAGTCAGTAGCTTCAAACATTTCTGGTATATGAAAAACATGTTTTTCAATGGCAAAAATCAATGAATATTGTAAATGCACAAACAGTAATATCTCCACATTGCAAGGTGCAATTCTGAAATTTTTTGCTTTTTCCTGCTAATCCTAGCATGATAAAGAAGATTCAAAGAGAGTGAGATGCCAGCTCCTTTCATTCAGTCAGTAGCTTCAAACATTTCTGGTATATGAAAAACATGTTTTTCAATGGCAAAAATCAATGAATATTGTAAATGCACAAACAGTAATATCTCCACATTGCAAGGTGCAATTCTGAAATTTTTTGCTTTTTCCTGCTAATCCTAGCAGGATAAAGAAGATTCAAAGAGAGTGAGATGCCAGCTCCTTTCATTCAGTCAGTAGCTTCAAACATTTCTGGACGTTTTTCAATGGCAAAAATCAATGAATATTGTAAATGCACAAACAGTAATATCTCCACATTGCAAGGTGCAATTCTGAAATTTTTTGCTTTTTCCTGCTAATCCTAGCATGATAAAGAAGATTCAAAGACAGTGAGATGCCAGCTCCTTTCATTCAGTCAGTAGCTTCAAACATTTCTGGTATATGAAAAACATGTTTTTCAATGGCAAAAATCAATGAATATTGTAAATGCACAAACAGTAATATCTCCACATTGCAAGGTGCAATTCTGAAATTTTTTGCTTTTTCCTGCTAATCCTAGCATGATAAAGAAGATTCAAAGAGAGTGAGATGCCAGCTCCTTTCATTCAGTCAGTAGCTTCAAACATTTCTGGTATATGAAAAACATGTTTTTCAATGGCAAAAATCAATGAATATTGTAAATGCACAAACAGTAATATCTCCACATTGCAAGGTGCAATTCTGAAATTTTTTGCTTTTTCCTGCTAATCCTAGCATGATAAAGAAGATTCAAAGAGAGTGAGATGCCAGCTCCTTTCATTCAGTCAGTAGCTTCAAACATTTCTGGACGTTTTTCAATGGCAAAAATCAATGAATATTGTAAATGCACAAACAGTAATATCTCCACATTGCAAGGTGCAATTCTGAAATTTTTTGCTTTTTCCTGTTAATCCTAGCATGATAAAGAAGATTCAAAGAGAGTGAGATGCCAGCTCCTTTCATTCAGTCAGTAGCTTCAAACATTTCTGGACGTTTTTCAATGGCAAAAATCAATGAATATTGTAAATGCACAAACAGTAATATCTCCACATTGCAAGGTGCAATTCTGAAATTTCTTGCTTTTTCCTGCTAATCCTAGCATGATAAAGAAGATTCAAAGAGAGTGAGATGCCAGCTCCTTTCATTCAGTCAGTAGCTTCAAACATTTCTGGACGTTTTTCAATGGCAAAAATCAATGAATATTGTAAATGCACAAACAGTAATATCTCCACATTGCAAGGTGCAATTCTGAAATTTTTTGCTTTTTCCTGCTAATCCTAGCAGGATAAAGAAGATTCAAAGAGAGTGAGATGCCAGCTCCTTTCATTCAGTCAGTAGCTTCAAACATTCCTGGTATATGAAAAACATGTTTTTCAATGGCAAAAATCAATGAATATTGTAAATGCACAAACAGTAATATCTCCACATTGCAAGGTGCAATTCTGAAATTTTTTGCTTTTTCCTGCTAATCCTAGCATGATAAAGAAGATTCAAAGAGAGTGAGATGCCAGCTCCTTTCATTCAGTCAGTAGCTTCAAACATTTCTGGTATATGAAAAACATGTTTTTCAATGGCAAAAATCAATGAATATTGTAAATGCACAAACAGTAATATCTCCACATTGCAAGGTGCAATTCTGAAATTTTTTGCTTTTTCCTGCTAATCCTAGCAGGATAAAGAAGATTCAAAGAGAGTGAGATGCCAGCTCCTTTCATTCAGTCAGTAGCTTCAAACATTTCTGGACGTTTTTCAATGGCAAAAATCAATGAATATTGTAAATGCACAAACAGTAATATCTCCACATTGCAAGGTGCAATTTTGAAATTTTTTGCTTTTTCCTGCTAATCCTAGCATGATAAAGAAGATTCAAAGACAGTGAGATGCCAGCTCCTTTCATTCAGTCAGTAGCTTCAAACATTTCTGGTATATGAAAAACATGTTTTTCAATGGCAAAAATCAATGAATATTGTAAATGCACAAACAGTAATATCTCCACATTGCAAGGTGCAATTCTGAAATTTTTTGCTTTTTCCTGCTAATCCTAGCATGATAAAGAAGATTCAAAGAGAGTGAGATGCCAGCTCCTTTCATTCAGTCAGTAGCTTCAAACATTTCTGGTATATGAAAAACATGTTTTTCAATGGCAAAAATCAATGAATATTGTAAATGCACAAACAGTAATATCTCCACATTGCAAGGTGCAATTCTGAAATTTTTTGCTTTTTCCTGCTAATCCTAGCATGATAAAGAAGATTCAAAGAGAGTGAGATGCCAGCTCCTTTCATTCAGTCAGTAGCTTCAAACATTTCTGGACGTTTTTCAATGGCAAAAATCAATGAATATTGTAAATGCACAAACAGTAATATCTCCACATTGCAAGGTGCAATTCTGAAATTTTTTGCTTTTTCCTGTTAATCCTAGCATGATAAAGAAGATTCAAAGAGAGTGAGATGCCAGCTCCTTTCATTCAGTCAGTAGCTTCAAACATTTCTGGACGTTTTTCAATGGCAAAAATCAATGAATATTGTAAATGCACAAACAGTAATATCTCCACATTGCAAGGTGCAATTCTGAAATTTCTTGCTTTTTCCTGCTAATCCTAGCATGATAAAGAAGATTCAAAGAGAGTGAGATGCCAGCTCCTTTCATTCAGTCAGTAGCTTCAAACATTTCTGGACGTTTTTCAATGGCAAAAATCAATGAATATTGTAAATGCACAAACAGTAATATCTCCACATTGCAAGGTGCAATTCTGAAATTTTTTGCTTTTTCCTGCTAATCCTAGCAGGATAAAGAAGATTCAAAGAGAGTGAGATGCCAGCTCCTTTCATTCAGTCAGTAGCTTCAAACATTTCTGGTATATGAAAAACATGTTTTTCAATGGCAAAAATCAATGAATATTGTAAATGCACAAACAGTAATATCTCCACATTGCAAGGTGCAATTCTGAAATTTCTTGCTTTTTCCTGCTAATCCTAGCATGATAAAGAAGATTCAAAGAGAGTGAGATGCCAGCTCCTTTCATTCAGTCAGTAGCTTCAAACATTTCTGGACGTTTTTCAATGGCAAAAATCAATGAATATTGTAAATGCACAAACAGTAATATCTCCACATTGCAAGGTGCAATTCTGAAATTTTTTGCTTTTTCCTGTTAATCCTAGCATGATAAAGAAGATTCAAAGAGAGTGAGATGCCAGCTCCTTTCATTCAGTCAGTAGCTTCAAACATTTCTGGTATATGAATAACATGATGTTTTTCAATGGCAAAAATCAATGAATATTGTAAATGCACAAACAGTAATATCTCCACATTGCAAGGTGCAATTCTGAAATTTTTTGCTTTTTCCTGCTAATCCTAGCATGATAAAGAAGATTCAAAGAGAGTGAGATGCCAGCTCCTTTCATTCAGTCAGTAGCTTCAAACATTTCTGGACGTTTTTCAATGGCAAAAATCAATGAATATTGTAAATGCACAAACAGTAATATCTCCACATTGCAAGGTGCAATTCTGAAATTTTTTGCTTTTTCCTGCTAATCCTATAGCATGATAAAGAAGATTCAAAGAGAGTGAGATGCCAGCTCCTTTCATTCAGTCAGTAGCTTCAAACATTTCTGGACGTTTTTCAATGGCAAAAATCAATGAATATTGTAAATGCACAAACAGTAATATCTCCACATTGCAAGGTGCAATTCTGAAATTTTTTGCTTTTTCCTGCTAATCCTAGCAGGATAAAGAAGATTCAAAGAGAGTGAGATGCCAGCTCCTTTCATTCAGTCAGTAGCTTCAAACATTTCTGGTATATGAAAAACATGTTTTTCAATGGCAAAAATCAATGAATATTGTAAATGCACAAACAGTAATATCTCCACATTGCAAGGTGCAATTCTGAAATTTTTTGCTTTTTCCTGCTAATCCTAGCATGATAAAGAAGATTCAAAGAGAGTGAGATGCCAGCTCCTTTCATTCAGTCAGTAGCTTCAAACATTTCTGGACGTTTTTCAATGGCAAAAATCAATGAATATTGTAAATGCACAAACAGTAATATCTCCACATTGCAAGGTGCAATTCTGAAATTTTTTGCTTTTTCCTGTTAATCCTAGCATGATAAAGAAGATTCAAAGAGAGTGAGATGCCAGCTCCTTTCAGTCAGTAGCTTCAAACATTTCTGGTATATGAAAAACATGTTTTTCAATGGCAAAAATCAATGAATATTGTAAATGCACAAACAGTAATATCTCCACATTGCAAGGTGCAATTCTGAAATTTTTTGCTTTTTCCTGCTAATCCTAGCATGATAAAGATTCAAAGAGAGTGAGATGCCAGCTCCTTTCATTCAGTCAGTAGCTTCAAACATTTCTGGTATATGAAAAACATGTTTTTCAATGGCAAAAATCAATGAATATTGTAAATGCACAGTAATATCTCCACATTGCAAGGTGCAATTCTGAAATTTTTTGCTTTTTCCTGCTAATCCTAGCATGATAAAGAAGATTCAAAGAGAGTGAGATGCCAGCTCCTTTCATTCAGTCAGTAGCTTCAAACATTTCTGGTATATGAAAAACATGTTTTTCAATGGCAAAAATCAATGAATATTGTAAATGCACAAACAGTAATATCTCCACATTGCAAGGTGCAATTCTGAAATTTTTTGCTTTTTCCTGCTAATCCTAGCATGATAAAGAAGATTCAAAGAGAGTGAGATGCCAGCTCCTTTCATTCAGTCAGTAGCTTCAAACATTTCTGGTATATGAAAAACGTTTTTCAATGGCAAAAATCAATGAATATTGTAAATGCACAAACAGTAATATCTCCACATTGCAAGGTGCAATTCTGAAATTTTTTGCTTTTTCCTGCTAATCCTAGCATGATAAAGAAGATTCAAAGAGAGTGAGATGCCAGCTCCTTTCATTCAGTCAGTAGCTTCAAACATTTCTGGTATATGAAAAACATGTTTTTCAATGGCAAAAATCAATGAATATTGTAAATGCACAAACAGTAATATTTCCACATTGCAAGGTGCAATTCTGAAATTTTTTGCTTTTTCCTGCTAATCCTAGCATGATAAAGAAGATTCAAAGAGAGTGAGATGCCAGCTCCTTTCATTCAGTCAGTAGCTTCAAACATTTCTGGTATATGAATAACATGATGTTTTTCAATGGCAAAAATCAATGAATATTGTAAATGCACAAACAGTAATATCTCCACATTGCAAGGTGCAATTCTGAAATTTTTTGCTTTTTCCTGCTAATCCTAGCATGATAAAGAAGATTCAAAGAGAGTGAGATGCCAGCTCCTTCCATTCAGTCAGTAGCTTCAAACATTTCTGGACGTTTTTCAATGGCAAAAATCAATGAATATTGTAAATGCACAAACAGTAATATCTCCACATTGCAAGGTGCAATTCTGAAATTTTTTGCTTTTTCCTGCTAATCCTAGCATGATAAAGAAGATTCAAAGAGAGTGAGATGCCAGCTCCTTTCATTCAGTCAGTAGCTTCAAACATTTCTGGACGTTTTTCAATGGCAAAAATCAATGAATATTGTAAATGCACAAACAGTAATATCTCCACATTGCAAGGTGCAATTCTGAAATTTTTTGCTTTTTCCTGCTAATCCTAGCAGGATAAAGAAGATTCAAAGAGAGTGAGATGCCAGCTCCTTTCATTCAGTCAGTAGCTTCAAACATTTCTGGTATATGAAAAACATGTTTTTCAATGGCAAAAATCAATGAATATTGTAAATGCACAAACAGTAATATCTCCACATTGCAAGGTGCAATTCTGAAATTTTTTGCTTTTTCCTGCTAATCCTAGCATGATAAAGAAGATTCAAAGAGAGTGAGATGCCAGCTCCTTTCATTCAGTCAGTAGCTTCAAACATTTCTGGTATATGAAAAACATGTTTTTCAATGGCAAAAATCAATGAATATTGTAAATGCACAAACAGTAATATCTCCACATTGCAAGGTGCAATTCTGAAATTTTTTGCTTTTTCCTGCTAATCCTAGCATGATAAAGAAGATTCAAAGAGAGTGAGATGCCAGCTCCTTTCATTCAGTCAGTAGCTTCAAACATTTCTGGTATATGAAAAACATGTTTTTCAATGGCAAAAATCAATGAATATTGTAAATGCACAAACAGTAATATTTCCACATTGCAAGGTGCAATTCTGAAATTTTTTGCTTTTTCCTGCTAATCCTAGCATGATAAAGAAGATTCAAAGAGAGTGAGATGCCAGCTCCTTTCATTCAGTCAGTAGCTTCAAACATTTCTGGACGTTTTTCAATGGCAAAAATCAATGAATATTGTAAATGCACAAACAGTAATATCTCCACATTGCAAGGTGCAATTCTGAAATTTTTTGCTTTTTCCTGTTAATCCTAGCATGATAAAGAAGATTCAAAGAGAGTGAGATGCCAGCTCCTTTCATTCAGTCAGTAGCTTCAAACATTTCTGGTATATGAATAACATGATGTTTTTCAATGGCAAAAATCAATGAATATTGTAAATGCACAAACAGTAATATCTCCACATTGCAAGGTGCAATTCTGAAATTTTTTGCTTTTTCCTGCTAATCCTAGCATGATAAAGAAGATTCAAAGAGAGTGAGATGCCAGCTCCTTTCATTCAGTCAGTAGCTTCAAACATTTCTGGTATATGAAAAACATGTTTTTCAATGGCAAAAATCAATGAATATTGTAAATGCACAAACAGTAATATTTCCACATTGCAAGGTGCAATTCTGAAATTTTTTGCTTTTTCCTGCTAATCCTAGCATGATAAAGAAGATTCAAAGAGAGTGAGATGCCAGCTCCTTTCATTCAGTCAGTAGCTTCAAACATTTCTGGACGTTTTTCAATGGCAAAAATCAATGAATATTGTAAATGCACAAACAGTAATATCTCCACATTGCAAGGTGCAATTCTGAAATTTTTTGCTTTTTCCTGTTAATCCTAGCATGATAAAGAAGATTCAAAGAGAGTGAGATGCCAGCTCCTTTCATTCAGTCAGTAGCTTCAAACATTTCTGGTATATGAATAACATGATGTTTTTCAATGGCAAAAATCAATGAATATTGTAAATGCACAAACAGTAATATCTCCACATTGCAAGGTGCAATTCTGAAATTTTTTGCTTTTTCCTGCTAATCCTAGCATGATAAAGAAGATTCAAAGAGAGTGAGATGCCAGCTCCTTTCATTCAGTCAGTAGCTTCAAACATTTCTGGACGTTTTTCAATGGCAAAAATCAATGAATATTGTAAATGCACAAACAGTAATATCTCCACATTGCAAGGTGCAATTCTGAAATTTTTTGCTTTTTCCTGCTAATCCTAGCAGGATAAAGAAGATTCAAAGAGAGTGAGATGCCAGCTCCTTTCATTCAGTCAGTAGCTTCAAACATTTCTGGTATATGAAAAACATGTTTTTCAATGGCAAAAATCAATGAATATTGTAAATGCACAAACAGTAATATCTCCACATTGCAAGGTGCAATTCTGAAATTTTTTGCT
Source organism: Phyllobates terribilis (assembly GCF_046119375.1). Lineage (NCBI taxonomy): Eukaryota > Metazoa > Chordata > Amphibia > Anura > Dendrobatidae > Phyllobates > Phyllobates terribilis. The sequence continues at coordinate 46,928 of NW_027365611.1, read as the reverse complement.
TTTTCCTGCTAATCCTAGCATGATAAAGAAGATTCAAAGAGAGTGAGATGCCAGCTCCTTTCATTCAGTCAGTAGCTTCAAACATTTCTGGTATATGAAAAACATGTTTTTCAATGGCAAAAATCAATGAATATTGTAAATGCACAAACAGTAATATCTCCACATTGCAAGGTGCAATTCTGAAATTTTTTGCTTTTTCCTGCTAATCCTAGCATGATAAAGAAGATTCAAAGAGAGTGAGATGCCAGCTCCTTTCATTCAGTCAGTAGCTTCAAACATTTCTGGTATATGAAAAACATGTTTTTCAATGGCAAAAATCAATGAATATTGTAAATGCACAAACAGTAATATCTCCACATTGCAAGGTGCAATTCTGAAATTTTTTGCTTTTTCCTGCTAATCCTAGCATGATAAAGAAGATTCAAAGAGAGTGAGATGCCAGCTCCTTTCATTCAGTCAGTAGCTTCAAACATTTCTGGTATATGAAAAACGTTTTTCAATGGCAAAAATCAATGAATATTGTAAATGCACAAACAGTAATATCTCCACATTGCAAGGTGCAATTCTGAAATTTTTTGCTTTTTCCTGCTAATCCTAGCATGATAAAGAAGATTCAAAGAGAGTGAGATGCCAGCTCCTTTCATTCAGTCAGTAGCTTCAAACATTTCTGGTATATGAAAAACATGTTTTTCAATGGCAAAAATCAATGAATATTGTAAATGCACAAACAGTAATATTTCCACATTGCAAGGTGCAATTCTGAAATTTTTTGCTTTTTCCTGCTAATCCTAGCATGATAAAGAAGATTCAAAGAGAGTGAGATGCCAGCTCCTTTCATTCAGTCAGTAGCTTCAAACATTTCTGGACGTTTTTCAATGGCAAAAATCAATGAATATTGTAAATGCACAAACAGTAATATCTCCACATTGCAAGGTGCAATTCTGAAATTTTTTGCTTTTTCCTGTTAATCCTAGTATGATAAAGAAGATTCAAAGAGAGTGAGATGCCAGCTCCTTTCATTCAGTCAGTAGCTTCAAACATTTCTGGTATATGAATAACATGATGTTTTTCAATGGCAAAAATCAATGAATATTGTAAATGCACAAACAGTAATATCTCCACATTGCAAGGTGCAATTCTGAAATTTTTTGCTTTTTCCTGCTAATCCTAGCATGATAAAGAAGATTCAAAGAGAGTGAGATGCCAGCTCCTTTCATTCAGTCAGTAGCTTCAAACATTTCTGGACGTTTTTCAATGGCAAAAATCAATGAATATTGTAAATGCACAAACAGTAATATCTCCACATTGCATGGTGCAATTCTGAAATTTTTTGCTTTTTCCTGCTAATCCTAGCATGATAAAGAAGATTCAAAGAGAGTGAGATGCCAGCTCCTTTCATTCAGTCAGTAGCTTCAAACATTTCTGGACGTTTTTCAATGGCAAAAATCAATGAATATTGTAAATGCACAAACAGTAATATCTCCACATTGCAAGGTGCAATTCTGAAATTTTTTGCTTTTTCCTGCTAATCCTAGCAGGATAAAGAAGATTCAAAGAGAGTGAGATGCCAGCTCCTTTCATTCAGTCAGTAGCTTCAAACATTCCTGGTATATGAAAAACATGTTTTTCAATGGCAAAAATCAATGAATATTGTAAATGCACAAACAGTAATATCTCCACATTGCAAGGTGCAATTCTGAAATTTTTTGCTTTTTCCTGCTAATCCTAGCATGATAAAGAAGATTCAAAGAGAGTGAGATGCCAGCTCCTTTCATTCAGTCAGTAGCTTCAAACATTTCTGGTATATGAAAAACATGTTTTTCAATGGCAAAAATCAATGAATATTGTAAATGCACAAACAGTAATATCTCCACATTGCAAGGTGCAATTCTGAAATTTTTTGCTTTTTCCTGCTAATCCTAGCATGATAAAGAAGATTCAAAGAGAGTGAGATGCCAGCTCCTTTCATTCAGTCAGTAGCTTCAAACATTTCTGGTATATGAAAAACATGTTTTTCAATGGCAAAAATCAATGAATATTGTAAATGCACAAACAGTAATATCTCCACATTGCAAGGTGCAATTCTGAAATTTTTTGCTTTTTCCTGCTAATCCTAGCAGGATAAAGAAGATTCAAAGAGAGTGAGATGCCAGCTCCTTTCATTCAGTCAGTAGCTTCAAACATTTCTGGACGTTTTTCAATGGCAAAAATCAATGAATATTGTAAATGCACAAACAGTAATATCTCCACATTGCAAGGTGCAATTCTGAAATTTTTTGCTTTTTCCTGCTAATCCTAGCATGATAAAGAAGATTCAAAGACAGTGAGATGCCAGCTCCTTTCATTCAGTCAGTAGCTTCAAACATTTCTGGTATATGAAAAACATGTTTTTCAATGGCAAAAATCAATGAATATTGTAAATGCACAAACAGTAATATCTCCACATTGCAAGGTGCAATTCTGAAATTTTTTGCTTTTTCCTGCTAATCCTAGCATGATAAAGAAGATTCAAAGACAGTGAGATGCCAGCTCCTTTCATTCAGTCAGTAGCTTCAAACATTTCTGGTATATGAAAAACATGTTTTTCAATGGCAAAAATCAATGAATATTGTAAATGCACAAACAGTAATATCTCCACATTGCAAGGTGCAATTCTGAAATTTTTTGCTTTTTCCTGCTAATCCTAGCATGATAAAGAAGATTCAAAGAGAGTGAGATGCCAGCTCCTTTCATTCAGTCAGTAGCTTCAAACATTTCTGGACGTTTTTCAATGGCAAAAATCAATGAATATTGTAAATGCACAAACAGTAATATCTCCACATTGCAAGGTGCAATTCTGAAATTTTTTGCTTTTTCCTGTTAATCCTAGCATGATAAAGAAGATTCAAAGAGAGTGAGATGCCAGCTCCTTTCATTCAGTCAGTAGCTTCAAACATTTCTGGACGTTTTTCAATGGCAAAAATCAATGAATATTGTAAATGCACAAACAGTAATATCTCCACATTGCAAGGTGCAATTCTGAAATTTCTTGCTTTTTCCTGCTAATCCTAGCATGATAAAGAAGATTCAAAGAGAGTGAGATGCCAGCTCCTTTCATTCAGTCAGTAGCTTCAAACATTTCTGGACGTTTTTCAATGGCAAAAATCAATGAATATTGTAAATGCACAAACAGTAATATCTCCACATTGCAAGGTGCAATTCTGAAATTTTTTGCTTTTTCCTGCTAATCCTAGCAGGATAAAGAAGATTCAAAGAGAGTGAGATGCCAGCTCCTTTCATTCAGTCAGTAGCTTCAAACATTCCTGGTATATGAAAAACATGTTTTTCAATGGCAAAAATCAATGAATATTGTAAATGCACAAACAGTAATATCTCCACATTGCAAGGTGCAATTCTGAAATTTTTTGCTTTTTCCTGCTAATCCTAGCATGATAAAGAAGATTCAAAGAGAGTGAGATGCCAGCTCCTTTCATTCAGTCAGTAGCTTCAAACATTTCTGGTATATGAAAAACATGTTTTTCAATGGCAAAAATCAATGAATATTGTAAATGCACAAACAGTAATATCTCCACATTGCAAGGTGCAATTCTGAAATTTTTTGCTTTTTCCTGCTAATCCTAGCAGGATAAAGAAGATTCAAAGAGAGTGAGATGCCAGCTCCTTTCATTCAGTCAGTAGCTTCAAACATTTCTGGACGTTTTTCAATGGCAAAAATCAATGAATATTGTAAATGCACAAACAGTAATATCTCCACATTGCAAGGTGCAATTTTGAAATTTTTTGCTTTTTCCTGCTAATCCTAGCATGATAAAGAAGATTCAAAGACAGTGAGATGCCAGCTCCTTTCATTCAGTCAGTAGCTTCAAACATTTCTGGTATATGAAAAACATGTTTTTCAATGGCAAAAATCAATGAATATTGTAAATGCACAAACAGTAATATCTCCACATTGCAAGGTGCAATTCTGAAATTTTTTGCTTTTTCCTGCTAATCCTAGCATGATAAAGAAGATTCAAAGAGAGTGAGATGCCAGCTCCTTTCATTCAGTCAGTAGCTTCAAACATTTCTGGTATATGAAAAACATGTTTTTCAATGGCAAAAATCAATGAATATTGTAAATGCACAAACAGTAATATCTCCACATTGCAAGGTGCAATTCTGAAATTTTTTGCTTTTTCCTGCTAATCCTAGCATGATAAAGAAGATTCAAAGAGAGTGAGATGCCAGCTCCTTTCATTCAGTCAGTAGCTTCAAACATTTCTGGACGTTTTTCAATGGCAAAAATCAATGAATATTGTAAATGCACAAACAGTAATATCTCCACATTGCAAGGTGCAATTCTGAAATTTTTTGCTTTTTCCTGTTAATCCTAGCATGATAAAGAAGATTCAAAGAGAGTGAGATGCCAGCTCCTTTCATTCAGTCAGTAGCTTCAAACATTTCTGGACGTTTTTCAATGGCAAAAATCAATGAATATTGTAAATGCACAAACAGTAATATCTCCACATTGCAAGGTGCAATTCTGAAATTTCTTGCTTTTTCCTGCTAATCCTAGCAGGATAAAGAAGATTCAAAGAGAGTGAGATGCCAGCTCCTTTCATTCAGTCAGTAGCTTCAAACATTCCTGGTATATGAAAAACATGTTTTTCAATGGCAAAAATCAATGAATATTGTAAATGCACAAACAGTAATATCTCCACATTGCAAGGTGCAATTCTGAAATTTTTTGCTTTTTCCTGCTAATCCTAGCATGATAAAGAAGATTCAAAGAGAGTGAGATGCCAGCTCCTTTCATTCAGTCAGTAGCTTCAAACATTTCTGGTATATGAAAAACATGTTTTTCAATGGCAAAAATCAATGAATATTGTAAATGCACAAACAGTAATATCTCCACATTGCAAGGTGCAATTCTGAAATTTTTTGCTTTTTCCTGCTAATCCTAGCAGGATAAAGAAGATTCAAAGAGAGTGAGATGCCAGCTCCTTTCATTCAGTCAGTAGCTTCAAACATTTCTGGACGTTTTTCAATGGCAAAAATCAATGAATATTGTAAATGCACAAACAGTAATATCTCCACATTGCAAGGTGCAATTTTGAAATTTTTTGCTTTTTCCTGCTAATCCTAGCATGATAAAGAAGATTCAAAGACAGTGAGATGCCAGCTCCTTTCATTCAGTCAGTAGCTTCAAACATTTCTGGTATATGAAAAACATGTTTTTCAATGGCAAAAATCAATGAATATTGTAAATGCACAAACAGTAATATCTCCACATTGCAAGGTGCAATTCTGAAATTTTTTGCTTTTTCCTGCTAATCCTAGCATGATAAAGAAGATTCAAAGAGAGTGAGATGCCAGCTCCTTTCATTCAGTCAGTAGCTTCAAACATTTCTGGTATATGAAAAACATGTTTTTCAATGGCAAAAATCAATGAATATTGTAAATGCACAAACAGTAATATCTCCACATTGCAAGGTGCAATTCTGAAATTTTTTGCTTTTTCCTGCTAATCCTAGCATGATAAAGAAGATTCAAAGAGAGTGAGATGCCAGCTCCTTTCATTCAGTCAGTAGCTTCAAACATTTCTGGACGTTTTTCAATGGCAAAAATCAATGAATATTGTAAATGCACAAACAGTAATATCTCCACATTGCAAGGTGCAATTCTGAAATTTTTTGCTTTTTCCTGTTAATCCTAGCATGATAAAGAAGATTCAAAGAGAGTGAGATGCCAGCTCCTTTCATTCAGTCAGTAGCTTCAAACATTTCTGGACGTTTTTCAATGGCAAAAATCAATGAATATTGTAAATGCACAAACAGTAATATCTCCACATTGCAAGGTGCAATTCTGAAATTTCTTGCTTTTTCCTGCTAATCCTAGCATGATAAAGAAGATTCAAAGAGAGTGAGATGCCAGCTCCTTTCATTCAGTCAGTAGCTTCAAACATTTCTGGACGTTTTTCAATGGCAAAAATCAATGAATATTGTAAATGCACAAACAGTAATATCTCCACATTGCAAGGTGCAATTCTGAAATTTTTTGCTTTTTCCTGCTAATCCTAGCAGGATAAAGAAGATTCAAAGAGAGTGAGATGCCAGCTCCTTTCATTCAGTCAGTAGCTTCAAACATTTCTGGTATATGAAAAACATGTTTTTCAATGGCAAAAATCAATGAATATTGTAAATGCACAAACAGTAATATCTCCACATTGCAAGGTGCAATTCTGAAATTTCTTGCTTTTTCCTGCTAATCCTAGCATGATAAAGAAGATTCAAAGAGAGTGAGATGCCAGCTCCTTTCATTCAGTCAGTAGCTTCAAACATTTCTGGACGTTTTTCAATGGCAAAAATCAATGAATATTGTAAATGCACAAACAGTAATATCTCCACATTGCAAGGTGCAATTCTGAAATTTTTTGCTTTTTCCTGCTAATCCTAGCAGGATAAAGAAGATTCAAAGAGAGTGAGATGCCAGCTCCTTTCATTCAGTCAGTAGCTTCAAACATTCCTGGTATATGAAAAACATGTTTTTCAATGGCAAAAATCAATGAATATTGTAAATGCACAAACAGTAATATCTCCACATTGCAAGGTGCAATTCTGAAATTTTTTGCTTTTTCCTGCTAATCCTAGCATGATAAAGAAGATTCAAAGAGAGTGAGATGCCAGCTCCTTTCATTCAGTCAGTAGCTTCAAACATTTCTGGACGTTTTTCAATGGCAAAAATCAATGAATATTGTAAATGCACAAACAGTAATATCTCCACATTGCAAGGTGCAATTCTGAAATTTCTTGCTTTTTCCTGCTAATCCTAGCATGATAAAGAAGATTCAAAGAGAGTGAGATGCCAGCTCCTTTCATTCAGTCAGTAGCTTCAAACATTTCTGGACGTTTTTCAGTGGCAAAAATCAATGAATATTGTAAATGCACAAACAGTAATATCTCCACATTGCAAGGTGCAATTCTGAAATTTTTTGCTTTTTCCTGCTAATCCTAGCAGGATAAAGAAGATTCAAAGAGAGTGAGATGCCAGCTCCTTTCATTCAGTCAGTAGCTTCAAACATTCCTGGTATATGAAAAACATGTTTTTCAATGGCAAAAATCAATGAATATTGTAAATGCACAAACAGTAATATCTCCACATTGCAAGGTGCAATTCTGAAATTTTTTGCTTTTTCCTGCTAATCCTAGCATGATAAAGAAGATTCAAAGAGAGTGAGATGCCAGCTCCTTTCATTCAGTCAGTAGCTTCAAACATTTCTGGTATATGAAAAACATGTTTTTCAATGGCAAAAATCAATGAATATTGTAAATGCACAAACAGTAATATCTCCACATTGCAAGGTGCAATTCTGAAATTTTTTGCTTTTTCCTGCTAATCCTAGCAGGATAAAGAAGATTCAAAGAGAGTGAGATGCCAGCTCCTTTCATTCAGTCAGTAGCTTCAAACATTTCTGGTATATGAAAAACATGTTTTTCAATGGCAAAAATCAATGAATATTGTAAATGCACAAACAGTAATATTTCCACATTGCAAGGTGCAATTCTGAAATTTTTTGCTTTTTCCTGCTAATCCTAGCATGATAAAGAAGATTCAAAGAGAGTGAGATGCCAGCTCCTTTCATTCAGTCAGTAGCTTCAAACATTTCTGGACGTTTTTCAATGGCAAAAATCAATGAATATTGTAAATGCACAAACAGTAATATCTCCACATTGCAAGGTGCAATTCTGAAATTTTTTGCTTTTTCCTGTTAATCCTAGCATGATAAAGAAGATTCAAAGAGAGTGAGATGCCAGCTCCTTTCATTCAGTCAGTAGCTTCAAACATTTCTGGTATATGAATAACATGATGTTTTTCAATGGCAAAAATCAATGAATATTGTAAATGCACAAACAGTAATATCTCCACATTGCAAGGTGCAATTCTGAAATTTTTTGCTTTTTCCTGCTAATCCTAGCATGATAAAGAAGATTCAAAGAGAGTGAGATGCCAGCTCCTTTCATTCAGTCAGTAGCTTCAAACATTTCTGGACGTTTTTCAATGGCAAAAATCAATGAATATTGTAAATGCACAAACAGTAATATCTCCACATTGCAAGGTGCAATTCTGAAATTTTTTGCTTTTTCCTGCTAATCCTATAGCATGATAAAGAAGATTCAAAGAGAGTGAGATGCCAGCTCCTTTCATTCAGTCAGTAGCTTCAAACATTTCTGGACGTTTTTCAATGGCAAAAATCAATGAATATTGTAAATGCACAAACAGTAATATCTCCACATTGCAAGGTGCAATTCTGAAATTTTTTGCTTTTTCCTGCTAATCCTAGCATGATAAAGATTCAAAGAGAGTGAGATGCCAGCTCCTTTCATTCAGTCAGTAGCTTCAAACATTTCTGGTATATGAAAAACATGTTTTTCAATGGCAAAAATCAATGAATATTGTAAATGCACAAACAGTAATATCTCCACATTGCAAGGTGCAATTCTGAAATTTTTTGCTTTTTCCTGCTAATCCTAGCATGATAAAGAAGATTCAAAGAGAGTGAGATGCCAGCTCCTTTCATTCAGTCAGTAGCTTCAAACATTTCTGGTATATGAAAAACATGTTTTTCAATGGCAAAAATCAATGAATATTGTAAATGCACAAACAGTAATATCTCCACATTGCAAGGTGCAATTCTGAAATTTTTTGCTTTTTCCTGCTAATCCTAGCATGATAAAGAAGATTCAAAGAGAGTGAGATGCCAGCTCCTTTCATTCAGTCAGTAGCTTCAAACATTTCTGGTATATGAAAAACGTTTTTCAATGGCAAAAATCAATGAATATTGTAAATGCACAAACAGTAATATCTCCACATTGCAAGGTGCAATTCTGAAATTTTTTGCTTTTTCCTGCTAATCCTAGCATGATAAAGAAGATTCAAAGAGAGTGAGATGCCAGCTCCTTTCATTCAGTCAGTAGCTTCAAACATTTCTGGTTTATGAAAAACATGTTTTTCAATGGCAAAAATCAATGAATATTGTAAATGCACAAACAGTAATATTTCCACATTGCAAGGTGCAATTCTGAAATTTTTTGCTTTTTCCTGCTAATCCTAGCATGATAAAGAAGATTCAAAGAGAGTGAGATGCCAGCTCCTTTCATTCAGTCAGTAGCTTCAAACATTTCTGGTATATGAATAACATGATGTTTTTCAATGGCAAAAATCAATGAATATTGTAAATGCACAAACAGTAATATCTCCACATTGCAAGGTGCAATTCTGAAATTTTTTGCTTTTTCCTGCTAATCCTAGCATGATAAAGAAGATTCAAAGAGAGTGAGATGCCAGCTCCTTTCATTCAGTCAGTAGCTTCAAACATTTCTGGACGTTTTTCAATGGCAAAAATCAATGAATATTGTAAATGCACAAACAGTAATATCTTCACATTGCAAGGTGCAATTCTGAATTTTTTTGCTTTTTCCTGTTAATCCTAGCATGATAAAGAAGATTCAAAGAGAGTGAGATGCCAGCTCCTTTCATTCAGTCAGTAGCTTCAAACATTTCTGGTATATGAATAACATGATGTTTTTCAATGGCAAAAATCAATGAATATTGTAAATGCACAAACAGTAATATCTCCACATTGCAAGGTGCAATTGTGAAATTTTTTGCTTTTTCCTGCTAATCCTAGCATGATAAAGAAGATTCAAAGAGAGTGAGATGCCAGCTCCTTTCATTCAGTCAGTAGCTTCAAACATTTCTGGACGTTTTTCAATGGCAAAAATCAATGAATATTGTAAATGCACAAACAGTAATATCTCCACATTGCAAGGTGCAATTCTGAAATTTTTTGCTTTTTCCTGCTAATCCTAGCATGATAAAGAAGATTCAAAGAGAGTGAGATGCCAGCTCCTTTCATTCAGTCAGTAGCTTCAAACATTTCTGGACGTTTTTCAATGGCAAAAATCAATGAATATTGTAAATGCACAAACAGTAATATCTCCACATTGCAAGGTGCAATTCTGAAATTTTTTGCTTTTTCCTGTTAATCCTAGCATGATAAAGAAGATTCAAAGAGAGTGAGATGCCAGCTCCTTTCATTCAGTCAGTAGCTTCAAACATTTCTGGTATATGAAAAACATGTTTTTCAATGGCAAAAATCAATGAATATTGTAAATGCACAAACAGTAATATCTCCACATTGCAAGGTGCAATTCTGAAATTTTTTGCTTTTTCCTGCTAATCCTAGCATGATAAAGAAGATTCAAAGAGAGTGAGATGCCAGCTCCTTTCATTCAGTCAGTAGCTTCAAACATTTCTGGTATATGAAAAACATGTTTTTCAATGGCAAAAATCAATGAATATTGTAAATGCACAAACAGTAATATCTCCACATTGCAAGGTGCAATTCTGAAATTTTTTGCTTTTTCCTGCTAATCCTAGCATGATAAAGAAGATTCAAAGAGAGTGAGATGCCAGCTCCTTTCATTCAGTCAGTAGCTTCAAACATTTCTGGTATATGAAAAACATGTTTTTCAATGGCAAAAATCAATGAATATTGTAAATGCACAAACAGTAATATCTCCACATTGCAAGGTGCAATTCTGAAATTTTTTGCTTTTTCCTGCTAATCCTAGCATGATAAAGAAGATTCAAAGAGAGTGAGATGCCAGCTCCTTTCATTCAGTCAGTAGCTTCAAACATTTCTGGTATATGAAAAACGTTTTTCAATGGCAAAAATCAATGAATATTGTAAATGCACAAACAGTAATATCTCCACATTGCAAGGTGCAATTCTGAAATTTTTTGCTTTTTCCTGCTAATCCTAGCATGATAAAGAAGATTCAAAGAGAGTGAGATGCCAGCTCCTTTCATTCAGTCAGTAGCTTCAAACATTTCTGGTATATGAAAAACATGTTTTTCAATGGCAAAAATCAATGAATATTGTAAATGCACAAACAGTAATATTTCCACATTGCAAGGTGCAATTCTGAAATTTTTTGCTTTTTCCTGCTAATCCTAGCATGATAAAGAAGATTCAAAGAGAGTGAGATGCCAGCTCCTTTCATTCAGTCAGTAGCTTCAAACATTTCTGGACGTTTTTCAATGGCAAAAATCAATGAATATTGTAAATGCACAAACAGTAATATCTCCACATTGCAAGGTGCAATTCTCAAATTTTTTGCTTTTTCCTGCTAATCCTAGCATGATAAAGATTCAAAGAGAGTGAGATGCCAGCTCCTTTCATTCAGTCAGTAGCTTCAAACATTTCTGGTATATGAAAAACATGTTTTTCAATGGCAAAAATCAATGAATATTGTAAATGCACAAACAGTAATATCTCCACATTGCAAGGTGCAATTCTGAAATTTTTTGCTTTTTCCTGCTAATCCTAGCATGATAAAGAAGATTCAAAGAGAGTGAGATGCCAGCTCCTTTCATTCAGTCAGTAGCTTCAAACATTTCTGGTATATGAAAAACATGTTTTTCAATGGCAAAAATCAATGAATATTGTAAATGCACAAACAGTAATATCTCCACATTGCAAGGTGCAATTCTGAAATTTTTTGCTTTTTCCAGCTAATCCTAGCATGATAAAGAAGATTCAAAGAGAGTGAGATGCCAGCTCCTTTCATTCAGTCAGTAGCTTCAAACATTTCTGGTATATGAAAAACGTTTTTCAATGGCAAAAATCAATGAATATTGTAAATGCACAAACAGTAATATCTCCACATTGCAAGGTGCAATTCTGAAATTTTTTGCTTTTTCCTGCTAATCCTAGCATGATAAAGAAGATTCAAAGAGAGTGAGATGCCAGCTCCTTTCATTCAGTCAGTAGCTTCAAACATTTCTGGTTTATGAAAAACATGTTTTTCAATGGCAAAAATCAATGAATATTGTAAATGCACAAACAGTAATATTTCCACATTGCAAGGTGCAATTCTGAAATTTTTTGCTTTTTCCTGCTAATCCTAGCATGATAAAGAAGATTCAAAGAGAGTGAGATGCCAGCTCCTTTCATTCAGTCAGTAGCTTCAAACATTTCTGGTATATGAATAACATGATGTTTTTCAATGGCAAAAATCAATGAATATTGTAAATGCACAAACAGTAATATCTCCACATTGCAAGGTGCAATTCTGAAATTTTTTGCTTTTTCCTGCTAATCCTAGCATGATAAAGAAGATTCAAAGAGAGTGAGATGCCAGCTCCTTTCATTCAGTCAGTAGCTTCAAACATTTCTGGACGTTTTTCAATGGCAAAAATCAATGAATATTGTAAATGCACAAACAGTAATATCTCCACATTGCAAGGTGCAATTCTGAATTTTTTTGCTTTTTCCTGTTAATCCTAGCATGATAAAGAAGATTCAAAGAGAGTGAGATGCCAGCTCCTTTCATTCAGTCAGTAGCTTCAAACATTTCTGGTATATGAATAACATGATGTTTTTCAATGGCAAAAATCAATGAATATTGTAAATGCACAAACAGTAATATCTCCACATTGCAAGGTGCAATTGTGAAATTTTTTGCTTTTTCCTGCTAATCCTAGCATGATAAAGAAGATTCAAAGAGAGTGAGATGCCAGCTCCTTTCATTCAGTCAGTAGCTTCAAACATTTCTGGACGTTTTTCAATGGCAAAAATCAATGAATATTGTAAATGCACAAACAGTAATATCTCCACATTGCAAGGTGCAATTCTGAAATTTTTTGCTTTTTCCTGCTAATCCTAGCATGATAAAGAAGATTCAAAGAGAGTGAGATGCCAGCTCCTTTCATTCAGTCAGTAGCTTCAAACATTTCTGGACGTTTTTCAATGGCAAAAATCAATGAATATTGTAAATGCACAAACAGTAATATCTCCACATTGCAAGGTGCAATTCTGAAATTTTTTGCTTTTTCCTGTTAATCCTAGCATGATAAAGAAGATTCAAAGAGAGTGAGATGCCAGCTCCTTTCATTCAGTCAGTAGCTTCAAACATTTCTGGTATATGAAAAACATGTTTTTCAATGGCAAAAATCAATGAATATTGTAAATGCACAAACAGTAATATCTCCACATTGCAAGGTGCAATTCTGAAATTTTTTGCTTTTTCCTGCTAATCCTAGCATGATAAAGAAGATTCAAAGAGAGTGAGATGCCAGCTCCTTTCATTCAGTCAGTAGCTTCAAACATTTCTGGTATATGAAAAACATGTTTTTCAATGGCAAAAATCAATGAATATTGTAAATGCACAAACAGTAATATCTCCACATTGCAAGGTGCAATTCTGAAATTTTTTGCTTTTTCCTGCTAATCCTAGCATGATAAAGAAGATTCAAAGAGAGTGAGATGCCAGCTCCTTTCATTCAGTCAGTAGCTTCAAACATTTCTGGTATATGAAAAACATGTTTTTCAATGGCAAAAATCAATGAATATTGTAAATGCACAAACAGTAATATCTCCACATTGCAAGGTGCAATTCTGAAATTTTTTGCTTTTTCCTGCTAATCCTAGCATGATAAAGAAGATTCAAAGAGAGTGAGATGCCAGCTCCTTTCATTCAGTCAGTAGCTTCAAACATTTCTGGTATATGAAAAACGTTTTTCAATGGCAAAAATCAATGAATATTGTAAATGCACAAACAGTAATATCTCCACATTGCAAGGTGCAATTCTGAAATTTTTTGCTTTTTCCTGCTAATCCTAGCATGATAAAGAAGATTCAAAGAGAGTGAGATGCCAGCTCCTTTCATTCAGTCAGTAGCTTCAAACATTTCTGGTATATGAAAAACATGTTTTTCAATGGCAAAAATCAATGAATATTGTAAATGCACAAACAGTAATATTTCCACATTGCAAGGTGCAATTCTGAAATTTTTTGCTTTTTCCTGCTAATCCTAGCATGATAAAGAAGATTCAAAGAGAGTGAGATGCCAGCTCCTTTCATTCAGTCAGTAGCTTCAAACATTTCTGGACGTTTTTCAATGGCAAAAATCAATGAATATTGTAAATGCACAAACAGTAATATCTCCACATTGCAAGGTGCAATTCTCAAATTTTTTGCTTTTTCCTGTTAATCCTAGCATGATAAAGAAGATTCAAAGAGAGTGAGATGCCAGCTCCTTTCATTCAGTCAGTAGCTTCAAACATTTCTGGTATATGAATAACATGATGTTTTTCAATGGCAAAAATCAATGAATATTGTAAATGCACAAACAGTAATATCTCCACATTGCAAGGTGCAATTCTGAAATTTTTTGCTTTTTCCTGCTAATCCTAGCATGATAAAGAAGATTCAAAGAGAGTGAGATGCCAGCTCCTTTCATTCAGTCAGTAGCTTCAAACATTTCTGGACGTTTTTCAATGTCAAAAATCAATGAATATTGTAAATGCACAAACAGTAATATCTCCACATTGCATGGTGCAATTCTGAAATTTTTTGCTTTTTCCTGCTAATCCTAGCATGATAAAGAAGATTCAAAGAGAGTGAGATGCCAGCTCCTTTCATTCAGTCAGTAGCTTCAAACATTTCTGGACGTTTTTCAATGGCAAAAATCAATGAATATTGTAAATGCACAAACAGTAATATCTCCACATTGCAAGGTGCAATTCTGAAATTTTTTGCTTTTTCCTGCTAATCCTAGCAGGATAAAGAAGATTCAAAGAGAGTGAGATGCCAGCTCCTTTCATTCAGTCAGTAGCTTCAAACATTCCTGGTATATGAAAAACATGTTTTTCAATGGCAAAAATCAATGAATATTGTAAATGCACAAACAGTAATATCTCCACATTGCAAGGTGCAATTCTGAAATTTTTTGCTTTTTCCTGCTAATCCTAGCATGATAAAGAAGATTCAAATAGAGTGAGATGCCAGCTCCTTTCATTCAGTCAGTAGCTTCAAACATTTCTGGTATATGAAAAACATGTTTTTCAATGGCAAAAATCAATGAATATTGTAAATGCACAAACAGTAATATCTCCACATTGCAAGGTGCAATTCTGAAATTTTTTGCTTTTTCCTGCTAATCCTAGCAGGATAAAGAAGATTCAAAGAGAGTGAGATGCCAGCTCCTTTCATTCAGTCAGTAGCTTCAAACATTTCTGGTATATGAAAAACATGTTTTTCAATGGCAAAAATCAATGAATATTGTAAATGCACAAACAGTAATATCTCCACATTGCAAGGTGCAATTCTGAAATTTTTTGCTTTTTCCTGCTAATCCTAGCATGATAAAGAAGATTCAAAGAGAGTGAGATGCCAGCTCCTTTCATTCAGTCAGTAGCTTCAAACATTTCTGGACGTTTTTCAATGGCAAAAATCAATGAATATTGTAAATGCACAAACAGTAATATCTCCACATTGCAAGGTGCAATTCTGAAATTTTTTGCTTTTTCCTGTTAATCCTAGCATGATAAAGAAGATTCAAAGAGAGTGAGATGGGGGGCGTGGCTTAGGCACAGACCAGGATGGCAGCATAGGTCTGAGCTCCATGAGGGCTAAAACTACAAAGCGACGATAAAAGCAACTTAAGAGGATTTATTCACTCAATTTTGTCATGGACAAACTTCTTAAAGCCTAAGGATCATCTGGATACTAAAAAGACTCTCCCTGACCCGTTATTCCAGGAGATATTTCATTTGGAAGCAGTGAGGTGCGTCCTTGATTTCATTCCAGTCGTGGCTATTGTGACATAGTCCTGCAGGCTTGCAGGTCTGTGTGTCTCTGCAAAGGGACCCCTCCTCTCCCTACCTCCGGACTTTAGAGCACAGCTTTCCGGGTGTTACTGAGCAGACTGTGTAGAATGTATATCTTGAAGCCGGTGGCACCAGAGCCCCGTGAATCGGCTGATTGCCGTATGCAGGGATAACCTATACTGACCCGGCACCCAGAATAGCCCCACTGGGGAAAATCAGTCATTCACCTTTTGCAGTCTGTGTTTAAAAGTAACAAGGACTGAGATCTGACGGACCCACGGACCCAGCACCTCGAAAAGCTACATTGCTGCATCGGATTACCACCCTGCAAATTGTCCCTGCTTACAAGTCACCCAGCTGACAACTGCGACCGGTGACGGGACTCCTGCAGCGATTCCACCGCCCAGCGCTGTGTATAGAAGATTGTGGACCCCGGGGACTTTAAGTGAGGAGACACCCAAAGAGGATTTGACAGGACCCCCGGGACCCTATACCCCTAAAGGATACACTTCTGCACCGGGTTGCCAGCTTATAAATTGCTCCTGCCTGCAGGTCACCCCGCTATCAGCTGCGACCGGTGACAGGACTCCGGAAGTGAAAACACCGGCCGGTGCAGTCTGTGGAGGATCGCGGACCCCAGGAACTCTCCGGATCTGCAGTCAAGTAACAAGACCGTGAGACCGGACCCCTGAGATGACTGGCAAGACCCCCGCTCCCGGAGGATTTACCCTCGGCTTCTAAGCTACAGGACCCTTCCTGCATCAAGACGCCGGCGGCAGCCCGAGGACCTGGCTCTGCTTACAGCTATGGCGGCTTTTAAGAGGTCCCGACTGGTGCTGAGCAGCATACAGCATCTAATAAGGTCAGATAAGCCCTGAGGGCTCTTACTGTGACTCAGTGGGGTTGTTAATTGAGACCTGGTGGCAGCGGTGTCCCCTCTTCCATTGCGGAGCAGTTCTGTCCCTCTCTCCCTTCTGCTGACAGGCACTTCCTGTGTCTGCGACCGGGCTCCCTGCTCCTCTGTGCGGCTGTTCCCTGGGTTCAGAGGCTGTTCCGGTGGTGGTGGTGCCCCCTCCTCTACTCCGGAGCCGCTCTGCTCCTGCCTCTTCACAGACCGGCACCTCCGGTATATAGGGCTCTCACCCCGCAGCACCTGGGGCTGATTTATTGGCGGGGATATCTCCCTCCTGCTGCTGGGGGGGCCGTTTTGCTCCTCCCTGCCTTTAACTGACAGGTGCCACTGGTCCTCCCCCTCTGTTCCATTTACCCCCGCTGTGCCGCTCTGCTGACTGTGTCCCTCCGGTCTCTGGACCCTGCAGACCCCTGTGACTGCCTCCCCCTATTGTGGTAGCGCCGCCGCGCTCTGGTCTGCCCCTGGTCCTGCGCTGCAGCAGCACCGCTGTCCTTCAGTGTCCCGGCATCCAGAATCAGCTGATCAGTTTTAAATTCTCCCGCCCCCTGCTGCAACGTGGCTCTGCACTGCTGTCCATGGTGCTGATTCTATATTAATCAAATTCTCCTGTCCCCTGCTGCAGCGTCGCTCTACACTGCTGTCCAAGGTGCTGATCTTGTATTAGTCAAATCTCCTGCCTTCTGCTACAGCCTCGATCTGCACTGCTGTCCATGGTGCTGATTTTATATCAGTACTGATACAGAGGTCTTTTAAACACCAAACGGTGTATTATCATCTTGACTGTGAGACTTGATCCTGAGGGGAGGGGGGGGATAGGAGGATCTGTTTTTGCCTGTATATATACATACTGTATCTACGCTACCGGATATATATATACCAGTTGGTGCTCATGGAACTCTACAGATCTGCAAGCCTCCATAATAATTAGCTTTCTGCTAAAAATATATGTGCCTTTTATTTTTATCTCCCAGGTCAATTTCATTATTTCTTTGATATTTTTGATTGTGATTTACATTTAAAGGGTTGCATTCTAGGGGGTATATAACTCTGCAGTTTTTAAGGGTATTGTTCGCCTTTTGTCGGATTGATATTTGTTTAACGCAAATTTCTTCTAGCCACTGTTCCCAGTCATTTTGCAACCCTAAAGTCTTTTGTCTACTTTTTAGGTCAAATATTTCTAGTGTCTTTTTACTGTTTTTTTTTTTTTATATATACACCTATAGGTCTGATATTTCATAATGGCGACTAATAAAAAAAATACCCAAAAGTCTTTGGAAGCTCCCCATAAAACTAGTGCGGTAAGAGCGAAGTCCTCCCAACGCTTTTCATTTTCAAACCCATCTGAAGATGCTGTCAATACTATCAGTCCACTTAAGTCCAGATCACCTCATAGAAATCCGGAAGACAGACAGAGTTCTAAAGTAAGCTCTCCCACCAAAGAACCTTCTAAAAGTCTATTATCTCCAAAACCTCAGAGAATCCCTGATGCTAAACCTGCCCCTTCTATCGTAGTTAAAGAAAAAAAAGCGGAAGAGATGGATATTTCCATCTCATCAAAGAGAAGGGACCCAGGAGCTTGGAGCAACAAGTATTCTTCACTGGCTACGAGTTCGGAGGAGGAATCCTCGGACACGTCTCCTAATCCTAGTCCAGATAAGAGGCGTGCTAAAAAGGACTTTTCCCCTTCGTCCTCAGACCCTACGCCTAGTGTCCCGGTCAAAATGCCCATTTCACAAGAGTTGGGAAATACCGATCTTGGTTCATATCTGGACAATCTTTTAAAGACGATTGACAGGAATATGAAACTGGGCTTCGAGAAACAGGTAGACACCATGAAATCTACTTTGGAAGCTTTTGGTCTTAAACTGGAGGAAAATACTAAAAGACTTGAAACGGTGGAGGGAAGGGTAGAGTCTGTCTCTTCTGACAATCTAGAAATTAAATCTGAGCTTACAAGACTCAGATTAAAAGTTGCAGATTTGGAGGATAGAAGTAGAAGAAATAACTTGAAGATTAGAGGCATATCTGAGGACGTTTCTCCCTCAGATATTTCGGCTTTTGTCAAAGACTTATTTCATAAGACAATCCCATCCCTTTCTGAGCAGGATCTTATCATTGATAGGGCCCATCGCTTATTTCGTCCGACCTCCATCTCCTCGGATCTTCCTAGAGATGTAATAGCTAGGTTACATTTTTTCTCGACCAAAGAGAAAATCTTGAACTATATTAGGGAAAACAGGACTTTTCCAGAGCCTTTCTCGCACCTAAAAATCTTCTCAGATTTTTCCAAAGAAACCATGGATACGAGAAGGTCATACAAATTGACCACAGATAGACTGAGGGATATGAATATCCCATATAGGTGGGGCTTTCCAGTAAAGTTGCTGATTTTCTTTAACGGGAAAACATTTACTCTTACAGATCCTGATGAAGGCCCTAAATTCTTTGATTTTATAAAAGATATTCCCTACAAAGTTACAAAGGCACCCCACCGCTGAAATGAGAAATACCACTTCCTCGGGAGCCCTCTTTAAAAATTAAACTCACTCTATCACCTCACCTAACATGCTATAGTAAATTTATCATTCTTCTTTACATTTAGCCTTCATGGTTTGTCCACATTATTTTTCCCCCCAATCTGAGGGAGAACCTTTACGGCGAAGGTTCCCTCAGGAGATTTTTTGATTCGTTTTTTCTTTTTTCTTTGAATACTTGGTTATTGTTATCACTATCTTTGAATTAATATTAGAGATATTGTATTCCAGCTTTGATTGTCGGTTGATTCTTATTTTTTGGGAATTTGTTGGACCATCTGACCCCTCTCCTTTTGGCTTACTTTGATCACTAATTTACCTATGCCTATCAAGATCATCACCTATAATGTAAGAGGCCTAAACAGTCCCAATAAGAGATTCTCCCTTTGGAAGGAATTGGGTCATCTTGGTGCTGATGTTGCGTGTCTTCAGGAGACAAGGTTTGCCGAGGGGAAACACCCTACTTTAACCCATAAACGCTACCCTCATATATTTGAATCCACTAGCGACCGGAAAAAAGCTGGTGTAGCTACAGTGATCAGAGATTCTGTCCCATTTGAGTTTTTAGATCAGCATAAAGATGTCAATGGAAGGTTCCATATATTGCTCTGTAAACTGAATAATCATGAGTGCACTGTTGTTAACTTATACGCCCCAAATAAAAAGCAAATACCCTTTTTGAACAAGGTTTTTAGAAAGGTTGAAGAGGTTAGGAGAGGCGAATTGATTTTTTTAGGAGACTTCAACATGGTCCCGGACGGGCATATGGACTCTTCCTCCCCCAGCCGTCACCTATACCCAACGCTAAATAATTGGCTTTATAAAAATGAACTATTTGATACATTTAGATGTCTGCAAACTACCTCCAAAGAATTCTCCCACTTTTCGGATGCGCACCAAACGGCCTCTAGAATTGACTTAATAATAACTGATGTCTTTTCTTTACCCAAATTCTCTAACGTATCTATAGGCCTTAGGTCTCTATCAGATCATGCCCCTACGTCATGTGAAATTCATATTGGTCCTCTTATTAAAGATGGATTTCTTTGGAAATGTAGATCTTCACTTATTCATAACCCCAAGAACAAAAAAATTATTGAAAAAGCTATTTCTGATTATTTTAGGGAGAACGATACCCCAGATTTATCTAATCCCTTCTCCAGTTGGTGCGCTCACAAGGCCGTCCTACGTGGTGTACTAATGCAGATATCCTCATCTGAAAAAAAAGAAAAAAGATCAAAAATTAATTCTCTTCAAAAACTGATTAGGGAAAAAGAATTAGAGCAAATTAATCTTCCTTCAACTTCTCCAATAATTCAAAAAGAGCTCTCAAATTTAAGGGTAGAGCTAAAATCAGAAATTTCTTCCTCCTATGATGCAATTATTCGGAAATCAAAATTTAATTACTATGCGGCTCTAAATAAACCTACCCGCTTTATGGCCCGCCTAGTCAAATGTAAAAGAGCAATTAATAGAATAGATAAAATAAAAAACAATAGTGGAATAACGTTTTGCCACCCTAAAGATATAGTGAACCAGTTTGCAAATTTTTACAAAAAACTCTACAACATCAAAACTGATCCTCTAATTTCCCATCCTCACCCAGATGCAATCAACAAATTTTTATCCTCCATTAACCTACCGAAATTGAGCCCTCTGGATCACGAGTCATTGAATAAGCCTTTTTCTAACCTTGAAATTATTAACACAATAAAGCAACTTAAAGATTTCGGGGCTCCGGGTCCAGATGGGTTCATCAATGAGTATTATAAAACTTTTTGTGACCTACTTTCTTCCCCTCTCACGAAAATTTTCAATCATGCTTCCTCAATAAGCTCCTTCCCCTCAGAAATGCTGGAAGCCACCATTACCCTAATACCCAAGTCTAAGGATGAGAGAGATAATGTTAAAAATTATAGGCCCATTTCGCTAATTAACACTGATATTAAGATATATTCGAAAATTCTGGCCAATCGTTTATCGACTATTCTCCCATCTCTCATCAACGACGATCAGATTGGCTTCGTTGGTGGGAGGCAAGCAACTGATGGCTCTAGAAGACTTCTGAATATTATTAAGGTGATAAATACGGCGAAACTCCCAACTTCATTGCTTGCTTTAGACGCTGAAAAAGCTTTCGACAGGTTAAATTGGCTATACCTTAAACTCACCCTTATTAAATTCGGTTTTGATAACAAATTTCTCTCTTCAATTATGGCCCTCTATTCTAACCCCCAAGCAAAAATTTATGTTAACAATTATCTCTCAAATCCAATCCCTATCACAAATGGTACTAGACAGGGTTGCCCACTTTCCCCCCTTCTCTTTGTCCTGGCTATGGAGCCTTTGGCACAGAGGATTAGAGAAAACACTGACATTAGGGGGATTTCTACCCCATCTCGAGAATTTAAAATTGGCCTCTTTGCAGATGATGTTATGCTTTCCTTGCTGGACCCAGTAAATTCGGTTGCGGAAGTTTCGAAGGTTCTAGAACTATTCTCTCAGATTTCTTATTTTAAGATCAATAATGAGAAGTCTAAACTTTTAAACATTAATCTGGACCGCCAGACGAGAGAGGTTTTACACTCGAGATTTTCCTTCGGTTTGGCTAAACGCAATCTGACTTATTTGGGGATCAGTATTGGTAAAACTATTAACTCAACAATTTCTGACAACCTGGTTCTGATTGAGGATATCGTCCGTGGAGATTTGATGGAATTTTTGAAAAGAGATTTGTCATGGTGGGGTAGAGTCCTCTCTATTAAGATGTTTGTTCTACCCAAAATCTTGTATTTTTTCCGCAACTTACCTTTAACTATTTCTCACATCTTTATTCAAAAAATTCAAAATCAGATTAATTCCTATGTCTGGGATAATAAACGTGCGAGGATATCTGCAGATATATTGTACAAGAATAAGTGCAACGGAGGTCTGAGCCACCCTAATATTTCCGCTTACTATTTGGCAAACCTCATCAAACAGAGCAGTAATTGGTTTAATTCTGACAGTCCCCCAGCTTGGATGACTCTGGAGACCTTCTTAAATAATGGCTCTTCTCCCCGTGAATTGTTACTTAGGCATCTCTTTAAACAGTGCACTCATGATTCTTCCCATCCTATTTTCCAGGCGATTATTGACGCCTGGAAAAAAATCGCCAAAAGAAAGAAAAAGAGTCCCCTAAGAGATTCTGATATGGATAAGTTTTCTTTTGTCAAAAATTTTCCAATTGGTTTTGTTGCTGATCTGTATAACTCTTCCATTCCAGATCAGTGGGACAATAAAGGGTTAAGGAAAATTGGAGACTTCTATGAAGCTTCTGCCTTTATTCCTTTCCAAACTCTTAAAAAAAGATTCAACTTACCTTCCTCTGATTTCTTTTTATACTCTCATTTAAAGAGCATTATTCTGGAATTTATTTCTGGTAAACTTATTGTTTCTGAAACCTCGGTGAACCTGTTAAGCAACCCATCCCACAAAATTTTTTGGAGCCTGAGACACATATATAACAGCTTCAATAATGATCTTTCCTTCCAAAAACACCTCTACATGATACGCTGGGAAAAAGATCTAAAACTCAATTTCCAATCCGATCAATGGGAGAGTGCTGTTCTTTTTTCTCAAGCCTCTAATATATCTATGCCCTTACAAGAGGCTTACTTCAAAATTCTAACCAGATGGTATTACACTCCAATCAGGCTTCACCATATAAAGCCCAGCAACTCTCCCCTTTGTTGGAGGGAGTGCGGCCTTAGGGGAGATCTTTTACATCTCTTTTGGAGCTGCCCTAAAATCCGGAATCTATGGGCTCAGATCTCTTCTTTGGTAGATGACCTTTTAGGCAGACCTGTAGTATTGACCCCTCAAATGGCTTTACTATCCTTAGATCTCGAACCATATAAGTCGTTTGAAAGATCTTTGGTGATTCACTTATTTTCAGTGTGTAAGAACGCATTGGCTTTTTATTGGAGAAAGTCACATGTCCCCACTTTGGAGGACTTAGTTGATAAGATGAATCTCCATAGAATATTTGAACTCAGATTTGCCCTTATCAACAATAATTTACTTAAATTTTCTAGGAAGTGGGGTATTTGGCTCACTAAATTCCCTCAACCCTCTCATAACGCTGGAACATCTTAATGTGTGTCGTGTTTAGTTCATTAATATGTTTAATTTTTGCTAATAATAGTAATGTGTGTTTAAAGTGTTCAAATTTCTGTATTATCGTATATACTATTTGACGAACAAATTTCTCCCATCTTTCCTGATTATCCATTCCCGTTTGTTCCCTTTCCCTTTCCCTTCCCTCAGAATTTTCCCTTATTATGAATATTCTTTTGTCACTACTTTTATGCTACGTGTGTTATTCCCCTGTTAAATTGTTTATTAAAAATAAAAAAATATGGTAAAACAAAGAGAGTGAGATGCCAGCTCCTTTCATTCAGTCAGTAGCTTCAAACATTTCTGGTATATGAAAAACATGTTTTTCAATGGCAAAAATCAATGAATATTGTAAATGCACAAACAGTAATATCTCCACATTGCAAGGTGCAATTCTGAAATTTTTTGCTTTTTCCTGCTAATCCTAGCATGATAAAGAAGATTCAAAGACAGTGAGATGCCAGCTCCTTTCATTCAGTCAGTAGCTTCAAACATTTCTGGTATATGAAAAACATGTTTTTCAATGGCAAAAATCAATGAATATTGTAAATGCACAAACAGTAATATCTCCACATTGCAAGGTGCAATTCTGAAATTTTTTGCTTTTTCCTGCTAATCCTAGCATGATAAAGAAGATTCAAAGAGAGTGAGATGCCAGCTCCTTTCATTCAGTCAGTAGCTTCAAACATTTCTGGTATATGAAAAACATGTTTTTCAATGGCAAAAATCAATGAATATTGTAAATGCACAAACAGTAATATCTCCACATTGCAAGGTGCAATTCTGAAATTTTTTGCTTTTTCCTGCTAATCCTAGCATGATAAAGAAGATTCAAAGAGAGTGAGATGCCAGCTCCTTTCATTCAGTCAGTAGCTTCAAACATTTCTGGACGTTTTTCAAAGGCAAAAATCAATGAATATTGTAAATGCACAAACAGTAATATCTCCACATTGCAAGGTGCAATTCTGAAATTTTTTGCTTTTTCCTGTTAATCCTAGCATGATAAAGAAGATTCAAAGAGAGTGAGATGCCAGCTCCTTTCATTCAGTCAGTAGCTTCAAACATTTCTGGTATATGAATAACATGATGTTTTTCAATGGCAAAAATCAATGAATATTGTAAATGCACAAACAGTAATATCTCCACATTGCAAGGTGCAATTCTGAAATTTTTTGCTTTTTCCTGCTAATCCTAGCATGATAAAGAAGATTCAAAGAGAGTGAGATGCCAGCTCCTTTCATTCAGTCAGTAGCTTCAAACATTTCTGGACGTTTTTCAATGGCAAAAATCAATGAATATTGTAAATGCACAAACAGTAATATCTCCACATTGCAAGGTGCAATTCTGAAATTTCTTGCTTTTTCCTGCTAATCCTAGCATGATAAAGAAGATTCAAAGAGAGTGAGATGCCAGCTCCTTTCATTCAGTCAGTAGCTTCAAACATTTCTGGACGTTTTTCAATGGCAAAAACCAATGAATATTGTAAAAGCACAAACAGTAATATCTCCACATTGCAAGGTGCAATTCTGAAATTTTTTGCTTTTTCCTGCTAATCCTAGCAGGATAAAGAAGATTCAAAGAGAGTGAGATGCCAGCTCCTTTCATTCAGTCAGTAGCTTCAAACATTCCTGGTATATGAAAAACATGTTTTTCAATGGCAAAAATCAATGAATATTGTAAATGCACAAACAGTAATATCTCCACATTGCAAGGTGCAATTCTGAAATTTTTTGCTTTTTCCTGCTAATCCTAGCATGATAAAGAAGATTCAAAGAGAGTGAGATGCCAGCTCCTTTCATTCAGTCAGTAGCTTCAAACATTTCTGGTATATGAAAAACATGTTTTTCAATGGCAAAAATCAATGAATATTGTAAATGCACAAACAGTAATATCTCCACATTGCAAGGTGCAATTCTGAAATTTTTTGCTTTTTCCTGCTAATCCTAGCAGGATAAAGAAGATTCAAAGAGAGTGAGATGCCAGCTCCTTTCATTCAGTCAGTAGCTTCAAACATTTCTGGTATATGAAAAACATGTTTTTAAATGGCAAAAATCAATGAATATTGTAAATGCACAAACAGTAATATTTCCAAATTGCAAGGTGCAATTCTGAAATTTTTTGCTTTTTCCTGCTAATCCTAGCATGATAAAGAAGATTCAAAGAGAGTGAGATGCCAGCTGCTTTCATTCAGTCAGTAGCTTCAAACATTTCTGGACGTTTTTCAATGGCAAAAATCAATGAATATTGTAAATGCACAAACAGTAATATCTCCACATTGCAAGGTGCAATTCTGAAATTTTTTGCTTTTTCCTGTTAATCCTAGCATGATAAAGAAGATTCAAAGAGAGTGAGATGCCAGCTCCTTTCATTCAGTCAGTAGCTTCAAACATTTCTGGTATATGAATAACATGATGTTTTTCAATGGCAAAAATCAATGAATATTGTAAATGCACAAACAGTAATATCTCCACATTGCAAGGTGCAATTCTGAAATTTTTTGCTTTTTCCTGCTAATCCTAGCATGATAAAGAAGATTCAAAGAGAGTGAGATGCCAGCTCCTTTCATTCAGTCAGTAGCTTCAAACATTTCTGGACGTTTTTCAATGGCAAAAATCAATGAATATTGTAAATGCACAAACAGTAATATCTCCACATTGCAAGGTGCAATTCTGAAATTTTTTGCTTTTTCCTGCTAATCCTAGCATGATAAAGAAGATTCAAAGAGAGTGAGATGCCAGCTCCTTTCATTCAGTCAGTAGCTTCAAACATTTCTGGATGTTTTTCAATGGCAAAAATCAATGAATATTGTAAATGCACAAACAGTAATATCTCCACATTGCAAGGTGCAATTCTGAAATTTTTTGCTTTTTCCTGCTAATCCTAGCAGGATAAAGAAGATTCAAAGAGAGTGAGATGCCAGCTCCTTTCATTCAGTCAGTAGCTTCAAACATTTCTGGTATATCAAAAACATGTTTTTCAATGGCAAAAATCAATGAATATTGTAAATGCACAAACAGTAATATCTCCACATTGCAAGGTGCAATTCTGAAATTTTTTGCTTTTTCCTGCTAATCCTAGCATGATAAAGAAGATTCAAAGAGAGTGAGATGCCAGCTCCTTTCATTCAGTCAGTAGCTTCAAACATTTCTGGTATATGAAAAACATGTTTTTCAATGGCAAAAATCAATGAATATTGTAAATGCACAAACAGTAATATCTCCACATTGCAAGGTGCAATTCTGAAATTTTTTGCTTTTTCCTGCTAATCCTAGCATGATAAAGAAGATTCAAAGAGAGTGAGATGCCAGCTCCTTTCATTCAGTCAGTAGCTTCAAACATTTCTGGACGTTTTTCAATGGCAAAAATCAATGAATATTGTAAATGCACAAACAGTAATATCTCCACATTGCAAGGTGTAATTCTGAAATTTTTTGCTTTTTCCTGCTAATCCTAGCATGATAAAGAAGATTCAAAGAGAGTGAGATGCCAGCTCCTTTCATTCAGTCAGTAGCTTCAAACATTTCTGGACGTTTTTCAATGGCAAAAATCAATGAATATTGTAAATGCACAAACAGTAATATCTCCGCATTGCAAGGTGCAATTCTGAAATTTTTTGCTTTTTCCTGTTAATCCTAGCATGATAAAGAAGATTCAAAGAGAGTGAGATGCCAGCTCCTTTCATTCAGTCAGTAGCTTCAAACATTTCTGGTATATGAATAACATGATGTTTTTCAATGGCAAAAATCAATGAATATTGTAAATGCACAAACAGTAATATCTCCACATTGCAAGGTGCAATTCTGAAATTTTTTGCTTTTTCCTGCTAATCCTAGCATGATAAAGAAGATTCAAAGAGAGTGAGATGCCAGCTCCTTTCATTCAGTCAGTAGCTTCAAACATTTCTGGACGTTTTTCAATGGCAAAAATCAATGAATATTGTAAATGCACAAACAGTAATATCTCCACATTGCAAGGTGCAATTCTGAAATTTTTTGCTTTTTCCTGCTAATCCTAGCATGATAAAGAAGATTCAAAGAGAGTGAGATGCCAGCTCCTTTCATTCAGTCAGTAGCTTCAAACATTTCTGGACGTTTTTCAATGGCAAAAATCAATGAATATTGTAAATGCACAAACAGTAATATCTCCACATTGCAAGGTGCAATTCTGAAATTTTTTGCTTTTTCCTGCTAATCCTAGCAGGATAAAGAAGATTCAAAGAGAGTGAGATGCCAGCTCCTTTCATTCAGTCAGTAGCTTCAAACATTTCTGGTATATGAAAAACATGTTTTTCAATGGCAAAAATCAATGAATATTGTAAATGCACAAACAGTAATATTTCCACATTGCAAGGTGCAATTCTGAAATTTTTTGCTTTTTCCTGCTAATCCTAGCATGATAAAGAAGATTCAAAGAGAGTGAGATGCCAGCTGCTTTCATTCAGTCAG
This sequence comes from Phyllobates terribilis, assembly GCF_046119375.1. NCBI lineage: Eukaryota > Metazoa > Chordata > Amphibia > Anura > Dendrobatidae > Phyllobates > Phyllobates terribilis. Next base: position 19,224 of record NW_027365611.1, on the reverse strand, counting down.
TAGCTTCAAACATTTCTGGACGTTTTTCAATGGCAAAAATCAATGAATATTGTAAATGCACAAACAGTAATATCTCCACATTGCAAGGTGCAATTCTGAAATTTTTTGCTTTTTCCTGTTAATCCTAGCATGATAAAGAAGATTCAAAGAGAGTGAGATGCCAGCTCCTTTCATTCAGTCAGTAGCTTCAAACATTTCTGGTATATGAATAACATGATGTTTTTCAATGGCAAAAATCAATGAATATTGTAAATGCACAAACAGTAATATCTCCACATTGCAAGGTGCAATTCTGAAATTTTTTGCTTTTTCCTGCTAATCCTAGCATGATAAAGAAGATTCAAAGAGAGTGAGATGCCAGCTCCTTTCATTCAGTCAGTAGCTTCAAACATTTCTGGACGTTTTTCAATGGCAAAAATCAATGAATATTGTAAATGCACAAACAGTAATATCTCCACATTGCAAGGTGCAATTCTGAAATTTTTTGCTTTTTCCTGCTAATCCTAGCATGATAAAGAAGATTCAAAGAGAGTGAGATGCCAGCTCCTTTCATTCAGTCAGTAGCTTCAAACATTCCTGGTATATGAAAAACATGTTTTTCAATGGCAAAAATCAATGAATATTGTAAATGCACAAACAGTAATATCTCCACATTGCAAGGTGCAATTCTGAAATTTTTTGCTTTTTCCTGCTAATCCTAGCATGATAAAGAAGATTCAAAGAGAGTGAGATGCCAGCTCCTTTCATTCAGTCAGTAGCTTCAAACATTTCTGGTATATGAAAAACATGTTTTTCAATGGCAAAAATCAATGAATATTGTAAATGCACAAACAGTAATATCTCCACATTGCAAGGTGCAATTCTGAAATTTTTTGCTTTTTCCTGCTAATCCTAGCAGGATAAAGAAGATTCAAAGAGAGTGAGATGCCAGCTCCTTTCATTCAGTCAGTAGCTTCAAACATTTCTGGTATATGAAAAACATGTTTTTCAATGGCAAAAATCAATGAATATTGTAAATGCACAAACAGTAATATTTCCACATTGCAAGGTGCAATTCTGAAATTTTTTGCTTTTTCCTGCTAATCCTAGCATGATAAAGAAGATTCAAAGAGAGTGAGATGCCAGCTGCTTTCATTCAGTCAGTAGCTTCAAACATTTCTGGACGTTTTTCAATGGCAAAAATCAATGAATATTGTAAATGCACAAACAGTAATATCTCCACATTGCAAGGTGCAATTCTGAAATTTTTTGCTTTTTCCTGTTAATCCTAGCATGATAAAGAAGATTCAAAGAGAGTGAGATGCCAGCTCCTTTCATTCAGTCAGTAGCTTCAAACATTTCTGGTATATGAATAACATGATGTTTTTCAATGGCAAAAATCAATGAATATTGTAAATGCACAAACAGTAATATCTCCACATTGCAAGGTGCAATTCTGAAATTTTTTGCTTTTTCCTGCTAATCCTAGCATGATAAAGAAGATTCAAAGAGAGTGAGATGCCAGCTCCTTTCATTCAGTCAGTAGCTTCAAACATTTCTGGACGTTTTTCAATGGCAAAAATCAATGAATATTGTAAATGCACAAACAGTAATATCTCCACATTGCAAGGTGCAATTCTGAAATTTTTTGCTTTTTCCTGCTAATCCTAGCATGATAAAGAAGATTCAAAGAGAGTGAGATGCCAGCTCCTTTCATTCAGTCAGTAGCTTCAAACATTTCTGGATGTTTTTCAATGGCAAAAATCAATGAATATTGTAAATGCACAAACAGTAATATCTCCACATTGCAAGGTGCAATTCTGAAATTTTTTGCTTTTTCCTGCTAATCCTAGCAGGATAAAGAAGATTCAAAGAGAGTGAGATGCCAGCTCCTTTCATTCAGTCAGTAGCTTCAAACATTTCTGGTATATGAAAAACATGTTTTTCAATGGCAAAAATCAATGAATATTGTAAATGCACAAACAGTAATATCTCCACATTGCAAGGTGCAATTCTGAAATTTTTTGCTTTTTCCTGCTAATCCTAGCATGATAAAGAAGATTCAAAGAGAGTGAGATGCCAGCTCCTTTCATTCAGTCAGTAGCTTCAAACATTTCTGGTATATGAAAAACATGTTTTTCAATGGCAAAAATCAATGAATATTGTAAATGCACAAACAGTAATATCTCCACATTGCAAGGTGCAATTCTGAAATTTTTTGCTTTTTCCTGCTAATCCTAGCATGATAAAGAAGATTCAAAGAGAGTGAGATGCCAGCTCCTTTCATTCAGTCAGTAGCTTCAAACATTTCTGGACGTTTTTCAATGGCAAAAATCAATGAATATTGTAAATGCACAAACAGTAATATCTCCACATTGCAAGGTGTAATTCTGAAATTTTTTGCTTTTTCCTGCTAATCCTAGCATGATAAAGAAGATTCAAAGAGAGTGAGATGCCAGCTCCTTTCATTCAGTCAGTAGCTTCAAACATTTCTGGACGTTTTTCAATGGCAAAAATCAATGAATATTGTAAATGCACAAACAGTAATATCTCCGCATTGCAAGGTGCAATTCTGAAATTTTTTGCTTTTTCCTGTTAATCCTAGCATGATAAAGAAGATTCAAAGAGAGTGAGATGCCAGCTCCTTTCATTCAGTCAGTAGCTTCAAACATTTCTGGTATATGAATAACATGATGTTTTTCAATGGCAAAAATCAATGAATATTGTAAATGCACAAACAGTAATATCTCCACATTGCAAGGTGCAATTCTGAAATTTTTTGCTTTTTCCTGCTAATCCTAGCATGATAAAGAAGATTCAAAGAGAGTGAGATGCCAGCTCCTTTCATTCAGTCAGTAGCTTCAAACATTTCTGGACGTTTTTCAATGGCAAAAATCAATGAATATTGTAAATGCACAAACAGTAATATCTCCACATTGCAAGGTGCAATTCTGAAATTTTTTGCTTTTTCCTGCTAATCCTAGCATGATAAAGAAGATTCAAAGAGAGTGAGATGCCAGCTCCTTTCATTCAGTCAGTAGCTTCAAACATTTCTGGACGTTTTTCAATGGCAAAAATCAATGAATATTGTAAATGCACAAACAGTAATATCTCCACATTGCAAGGTGCAATTCTGAAATTTTTTGCTTTTTCCTGCTAATCCTAGCATGATAAAGAAGATTCAAAGAGAGTGAGATGCCAGCTCCTTTCATTCAGTCAGTAGCTTCAAACATTTCTGGATGTTTTTCAATGGCAAAAATCAATGAATATTGTAAATGCACAAACAGTAATATCTCCACATTGCAAGGTGCAATTCTGAAATTTTTTGCTTTTTCCTGCTAATCCTAGCAGGATAAAGAAGATTCAAAGAGAGTGAGATGCCAGCTCCTTTCATTCAGTCAGTAGCTTCAAACATTTCTGGTATATGAAAAACATGTTTTTCAATGGCAAAAATCAATGAATATTGTAAATGCACAAACAGTAATATCTCCACATTGCAAGGTGCAATTCTGAAATTTTTTGCTTTTTCCTGCTAATCCTAGCATGATAAAGAAGATTCAAAGAGAGTGAGATGCCAGCTCCTTTCATTCAGTCAGTAGCTTCAAACATTTCTGGTATATGAAAAACATGTTTTTCAATGGCAAAAATCAATGAATATTGTAAATGCACAAACAGTAATATCTCCACATTGCAAGGTGCAATTCTGAAATTTTTTGCTTTTTCCTGCTAATCCTAGCATGATAAAGAAGATTCAAAGAGAGTGAGATGCCAGCTCCTTTCATTCAGTCAGTAGCTTCAAACATTTCTGGACGTTTTTCAATGGCAAAAATCAATGAATATTGTAAATGCACAAACAGTAATATCTCCACATTGCAAGGTGTAATTCTGAAATTTTTTGCTTTTTCCTGCTAATCCTAGCATGATAAAGAAGATTCAAAGAGAGTGAGATGCCAGCTCCTTTCATTCAGTCAGTAGCTTCAAACATTTCTGGACGTTTTTCAATGGCAAAAATCAATGAATATTGTAAATGCACAAACAGTAATATCTCCGCATTGCAAGGTGCAATTCTGAAATTTTTTGCTTTTTCCTGTTAATCCTAGCATGATAAAGAAGATTCAAAGAGAGTGAGATGCCAGCTCCTTTCATTCAGTCAGTAGCTTCAAACATTTCTGGTATATGAATAACATGATGTTTTTCAATGGCAAAAATCAATGAATATTGTAAATGCACAAACAGTAATATCTCCACATTGCAAGGTGCAATTCTGAAATTTTTTGCTTTTTCCTGCTAATCCTAGCATGATAAAGAAGATTCAAAGAGAGTGAGATGCCAGCTCCTTTCATTCAGTCAGTAGCTTCAAACATTTCTGGACGTTTTTCAATGGCAAAAATCAATGAATATTGTAAATGCACAAACAGTAATATCTCCACATTGCAAGGTGCAATTCTGAAATTTTTTGCTTTTTCCTGCTAATCCTAGCATGATAAAGAAGATTCAAAGAGAGTGAGATGCCAGCTCCTTTCATTCAGTCAGTAGCTTCAAACATTTCTGGACGTTTTTCAATGGCAAAAATCAATGAATATTGTAAATGCACAAACAGTAATATCTCCACATTGCAAGGTGCAATTCTGAAATTTTTTGCTTTTTCCTGCTAATCCTAGCAGGATAAAGAAGATTCAAAGAGAGTGAGATGCCAGCTCCTTTCATTCAGTCAGTAGCTTCAAACATTCCTGGTATATGAAAAACATGTTTTTCAATGGCAAAAATCAATGAATATTGTAAATGCACAAACAGTAATATCTCCACATTGCAAGGTGCAATTCTGAAATTTTTTGCTTTTTCCTGCTAATCCTAGCATGATAAAGAAGATTCAGAGAGTGAGATGCCAGCTCCTTTCATTCAGTCAGTAGCTTCAAACATTTCTGGTATATGAAAAACATGTTTTTCAATGGCAAAAATCAATGAATATTGTAAATGCACAAACAGTAATATCTCCACATTGCAAGGTGCAATTCTGAAATTTTTTGCTTTTTCCTGCTAATCCTAGCAGGATAAAGAAGATTCAAAGAGAGTGAGATGCCAGCTCCTTTCATTCAGTCAGTAGCTTCAAACATTTCTGGTATATGAAAAACATGTTTTTCAATGGCAAAAATCAATGAATATTGTAAATGCACAAACAGTAATATCTCCACATTGCAAGGTGCAATTCTGAAATTTTTTGCTTTTTCCTGCTAATCCTAGCATGATAAAGAAGATTCAAAGAGAGTGAGATGCCAGCTCCTTTCATTCAGTCGGTAGCTTCAAACATTTCTGGTATATGAAAAACATGTTTTTCAATGGCAAAAATCAATGAATATTGTAAATGCACAAACAGTAATATCTCCACATTGCAAGGTGCAATTCTGAAATTTTTTGCTTTTTCCTGCTAATCCTAGCATGATAAAGAAGATTCAAAGAGAGTGAGATGCCAGCTCCTTTCATTCAGTCAGTAGCTTCAAACATTTCTGGACGTTTTTCAATGACAAAAATCAATGAATATTGTAAATGCACAAACAGTAATATCTCCACATTGCAAGGTGCAATTCTGAAATTTTTTGCTTTTTCCTGTTAATCCTAGCATGATAAAGAAGATTCAAAGAGAGGAGATGCCAGCTCCTTTCATTCAGTCAGTAGCTTCAAACATTTCTGGTATATGAAAAACATGTTTTTCAATGGCAAAAATCAATGAATATTGTAAATGCACAAACAGTAATATCTCCACATTGCAAGGTGCAATTCTGAAATTTTTTGCTTTTTCCTGCTAATCCTAGCATGATAAAGAAGATTCAAAGAGAGTGAGATGCCAGCTCCTTTCATTCAGTCAGTAGCTTCAAACATTTCTGGTATATGAAAAACATGTTTTTCAATGGCAAAAATCAATGAATATTGTAAATGCACAAACAGTAATATCTCCACATTGCAAGGTGCAATTCTGAAATTTTTTGCTTTTTACTGCTAATCCTAGCATGATAAAGAAGATTCAAAGAGAGTGAGATGCCAGCTCCTTTCATTCAGTCAGTAGCTTCAAACATTTCTGGTATATGAAAAACATGTTTTTCAATGGCAAAAATCAATGAATATTGTAAATGCACAAACAGTAATATCTCCACATTGCAAGGTGCAATTCTGAAATTTTTTGCTTTTTCCTGCTAATCCTAGCATGATAAAGAAGATTCAAAGAGAGTGAGATGCCAGCTCCTTTCATTCAGTCAGTAGCTTCAAACATTTCTGGTATATGAAAAACGTTTTTCAATGGCAAAAATCAATGAATATTGTAAATGCACAAACAGTAATATCTCCACATTGCAAGGTGCAATTCTGAAATTTTTTGCTTTTTCCTGCTAATCCTAGCATGATAATGAAGATTCAAAGAGAGTGAGATGCCAGCTCCTTTCATTCAGTCAGTAGCTTCAAACATTTCTGGACGTTTTTCAATGGCAAAAATCAATGAATATTGTAAATGCACAAACAGTAATATCTCCACATTGCAAGGTGCAATTCTGAAATTTTTTGCTTTTTCCTGCTAATCCTAGCAGGATAAAGAAGATTCAAAGAGAGTGAGATGCCAGCTCCTTTCATTCAGTCAGTAGCTTCAAACATTCCTGGTATATGAAAAACATGTTTTTCAATGGCAAAAATCAATGAATATTGTAAATGCACAAACAGTAATATCTCCACATTGCAAGGTGCAATTCTGAAATTTTTTGCTTTTTCCTGCTAATCCTAGCATGATAAAGAAGATTCAAAGAGAGTGAGATGCCAGCTCCTTTCATTCAGTCAGTAGCTTCAAACATTTCTGGTATATGAAAAACATGTTTTTCAATGGCAAAAATCAATGAATATTGTAAATGCACAAACAGTAATATCTCCACATTGCAAGGTGCAATTCTGAAATTTTTTGCTTTTTCCTGCTAATCCTAGCAGGATAAAGAAGATTCAAAGAGAGTGAGATGCCAGCTCCTTTCATTCAGTCAGTAGCTTCAAACATTTCTGGTATATGAAAAACATGTTTTTCAATGGCAAAAATCAATGAATATTGTAAATGCACAAACAGTAATATCTCCACATTGCAAGGTGCAATTCTGAAATTTTTTGCTTTTTCCTGCTAATCCTAGCATGATAAAGAAGATTCAAAGAGAGTGAGATGCCAGCTCCTTTCATTCAGTCAGTAGCTTCAAACATTTCTGGACGTTTTTCAATGGCAAAAATCAATGAATATTGTAAATGCACAAACAGTAATATCTCCACATTGCAAGGTGCAATTCTGAAATTTTTTGCTTTTTCCTGCTAATCCTAGCATGATAAAGAAGATTCAAAGAGAGTGAGATGCCAGCTCCTTTCATTCAGTCAGTAGCTTCAAACATTTCTGGTATATGAAAAACATGTTTTTCAATGGCAAAAATCAATGAATATTGTAAATGCACAAACAGTAATATCTCCACATTGCAAGGTGCAATTCTGAAATTTTTTGCTTTTTCCTGCTAATCCTAGCATGATAAAGAAGATTCAAAGAGAGTGAGATGCCAGCTCCTTTCATTCAGTCAGTAGCTTCAAACATTTCTGGTATATGAAAAACATGTTTTTCAATGGCAAAAATCAATGAATATTGTAAATGCACAAACAGTAATATCTCCACATTGCAAGGTGCAATTCTGAAATTTTTTGCTTTTTCCTGCTAATCCTAGCATGATAAAGAAGATTCAAAGAGAGTGACATGCCAGCTCCTTTCATTCAGTCAGTAGCTTCAAACATTTCTGGTATATGAAAAACGTTTTTCAATGGCAAAAATCAATGAATATTGTAAATGCACAAACAGTAATATCTCCACATTGCAAGGTGCAATTCTGAAATTTTTTGCTTTTTCCTGCTAATCCTAGCATGATAAAGAAGATTCAAAGAGAGTGAGATGCCAGCTCCTTTCATTCAGTCAGTAGCTTCAAACATTTCTGGTATATGAAAAACATGTTTTTCAATGGCAAAAATCAATGAATATTGTAAATGCACAAACAGTAATATTTCCACATTGCAAGGTGCAATTCTGAAATTTTTTGCTTTTTCCTGCTAATCCTAGCATGATAAAGAAGATTCAAAGAGAGTGAGATGCCAGCTCCTTTCATTCAGTCAGTAGCTTCAAACATTTCTGGACGTTTTTCAATGGCAAAAATCAATGAATATTGTAAATGCACAAACAGTAATATCTCCACATTGCAAGGTGCAATTCTGAAATTTTTTGCTTTTTCCTGTTAATCCTAGCATGATAAAGAAGATTCAAAGAGAGTGAGATGCCAGCTCCTTTCATTCAGTCAGTAGCTTCAAACATTTCTGGTATATGAATAACATGATGTTTTTCAATGGCAAAAATCAATGAATATTGTAAATGCACAAACAGTAATATCTCCACATTGCAAGGTGCAATTCTGAAATTTTTTGCTTTTTCCTGCTAATCCTAGCATGATAAAGAAGATTCAAAGAGAGTGAGATGCCAGCTCCTTTCATTCAGTCAGTAGCTTCAAACATTTCTGGACGTTTTTCAATGGCAAAAATCAATGAATATTGTAAATGCACAAACAGTAATATCTCCACATTGCAAGGTGCAATTCTGAAATTTTTTGCTTTTTCCTGCTAATCCTAGCATGATAAAGAAGATTCAAAGAGAGTGAGATGCCAGCTCCTTTCATTCAGTCAGTAGCTTCAAACATTTCTGGATGTTTTTCAATGGCAAAAATCAATGAATATTGTAAATGCACAAACAGTAATATCTCCACATTGCAAGGTGCAATTCTGAAATTTTTTGCTTTTTCCTGCTAATCCTAGCAGGATAAAGAAGATTCAAAGAGAGTGAGATGCCAGCTCCTTTCATTCAGTCAGTAGCTTCAAACATTTCTGGTATATGAAAAACATGTTTTTCAATGGCAAAAATCAATGAATATTGTAAATGCACAAACAGTAATATCTCCACATTGCAAGGTGCAATTCTGAAATTTTTTGCTTTTTCCTGCTAATCCTAGCATGATAAAGAAGATTCAAAGAGAGTGAGATGCCAGCTCCTTTCATTCAGTCAGTAGCTTCAAACATTTCTGGTATATGAAAAACATGTTTTTCAATGGCAAAAATCAATGAATATTGTAAATGCACAAACAGTAATATCTCCACATTGCAAGGTGCAATTCTGAAATTTTTTGCTTTTTCCTGCTAATCCTAGCATGATAAAGAAGATTCAAAGAGAGTGAGATGCCAGCTCCTTTCATTCAGTCAGTAGCTTCAAACATTTCTGGACGTTTTTCAATGGCAAAAATAAATGAATATTGTAAATGCACAAACAGTAATATCTCCACATTGCAAGGTGCAATTCTGAAATTTTTTGCTTTTTCCTGTTAATCCTAGCATGATAAAGAAGATTCAAAGAGAGTGAGATGCCAGCTCCTTTCATTCAGTCAGTAGCTTCAAACATTTCTGGTATATGAAAAACATGTTTTTCAATGGCAAAAATCAATGAATATTGTAAATGCACAAACAGTAATATCTCCACATTGCAAGGTGCAATTCTGAAATTTTTTGCTTTTTCCTGCTAATCCTAGCATGATAAAGATTTAAAGAGAGTGAGATGCCAGCTCCTTTCATTCAGTCAGTAGCTTCAAACATTCCTGGTATATGAAAAACATGTTTTTCAATGGCAAAAATCAATGAATATTGTAAATGCACAAACTAATATCTCCACATTGCAAGGTGCAATTCTGAAATTTTTTGCTTTTTCCTGCTAATCCTAGCAGGATAAAGAAGATTCAAAGAGAGTGAGATGCCAGCTCCTTTCATTCAGTCAGTAGCTTCAAACATTTCTGGTATATGAAAAACATGTTTTTCAATGGCAAAAATCAATGAATATTGTAAATGCACAAACAGTAATATCTCCACATTGCAAGGTGCAATTCTGAAATTTTTTGCTTTTTCCTGCTAATCCTAGCAGGATAAAGAAGATTCAAAGAGAGTGAGATGCCAGCTCCTTTCATTCAGTCAGTAGCTTCAAACATTTCTGGTATATGAAAAACATGTTTTTCAATGGCAAAAATCAATGAATATTGTAAATGCACAAACAGTAATATCTCCACATTGCAAGGTGCAATTCTGAAATTTTTTGCTTTTTCCTGCTAATCCTAGCATGATAAAGAAGATTCAAAGAGAGTGAGATGCCAGCTCCTTTCATTCAGTCAGTAGCTTCAAACATTTCTGGAGGTTTTTCAATGGCAAAAATCAATGAATATTGTAAATGCACAAACAGTAATATCTCCACATTGCAAGGTGCAATTCTGAAATTTTTTGCTTTTTCCTGTTAATCCTAGCATGATAAAGAAGATTCAAAGAGAGTGAGATGCCAGCTCCTTTCATTCAGTCAGTAGCTTCAAACATTTCTGGTATATGAAAAACATGTTTTTCAATGGCAAAAATCAATGAATATTGTAAATGCAGAAACAGTAATATCTCCACATTGCAAGGTGCAATTCTGAAATTTTTTGCTTTTTCCTGCTAATCCTAGCATGATAAAGAAGATTCAAAGAGAGTGAGATGCCAGCTCCTTTCATTCAGTCAGTAGCTTCAAACATTTCTGGTATATGAAAAACATGTTTTTCAATGGCAAAAATCAATGAATATTGTAAATGCACAAACAGTAATATCTCCACATTGCAAGGTGCAATTCTGAAATTTTTTGCTTTTTCCTGCTAATCCTAGCATGATAAAGATTCAAAGAGAGTGAGATGCCAGCTCCTTTCATTCAGTCAGTAGCTTCAAACATTTCTGGTATATGAAAAACATGTTTTTCAATGGCAAAAATCAATGAATATTGTAAATGCACAAACAGTAATATCTCCACATTGCAAGGTGCAATTCTGAAATTTTTTGCTTTTTCCTGCTAATCCTAGCATGATAAAGAAGATTCAAAGAGAGTGAGATGCCAGCTCCTTTCATTCAGTCAGTAGCTTCAAACATTTCTGGTATATGAAAAACATGTTTTTCAATGGCAAAAATCAATGAATATTGTAAATGCACAAACAGTAATATTTCCACATTGCAAGGTGCAATTCTGAAATTTTTTGCTTTTTCCTGCTAATCCTAGCATGATAAAGAAGATTCAAAGAGAGTGAGATGCCAGCTCCTTTCATTCAGTCAGTAGCTTCAAACATTTCTGGACGTTTTTCAATGGCAAAAATCAATGAATATTGTAAATGCACAAACAGTAATATCTCCACATTGCAAGGTGCAATTCTGAAATTTTTTGCTTTTTCCTGTTAATCCTAGCATGATAAAGAAGATTCAAAGAGAGTGAGATGCCAACTCCTTTCATTCAGTCAGTAGCTTCAAACATTTCTGGACGTTTTTCAATGGCAAAAATCAATGAATATTGTAAATGCACAAACATTAATATCTCCACATTGCAAGGTGCAATTCTGAAATTTTTTGCTTTTTCCTGCTAATCCTAGCATGATAAAGAAGATTCAAAGAGAGTGAGATGCCAGCTCCTTTCATTCAGTCAGTAGCTTCAAACATTTCTGGACGTTTTTCAATGGCAAAAATCAATGAATATTGTAAATGCACAAACAGTAATATCTCCACATTGCAAGGTGCAATTCTGAAATTTTTTGCTTTTTCCTGTTAATCCTAGCATGATAAAGAAGATTCAAAGAGAGTGAGATGCCAGCTCCTTTCATTCAGTCAGTAGCTTCAAACATTTCTGGTATATGAAAAACATGTTTTTCAATGGCAAAAATCAATGAATATTGTAAATGCACAAACAGTAATATTTCCACATTGCAAGGTGCAATTCTGAAATTTTTTGCTTTTTCCTGCTAATCCTAGCATGATAAAGAAGATTCAAAGAGAGTGAGATGCCAGCTCCTTTCATTCAGTCAGTAGCTTCAAACATTTCTGGACGTTTTTCAATGGCAAAAATCAATGAATATTGTAAATGCACAAACAGTAATATCTCCACATTGCAAGGTGCAATTCTGAAATTTTTTGCTTTTTCCTGTTAATCCTAGCATGATAAAGAAGATTCAAAGAGAGTGAGATGCCAGCTCCTTTCATTCAGTCAGTAGCTTCAAACATTTCTGGTATATGAATAACATGATGTTTTTCAATGGCAAAAATCAATGAATATTGTAAATGCACAAACAGTAATATCTCCACATTGCAAGGTGCAATTCTGAAATTTTTTGCTTTTTCCTGCTAATCCTAGCATGATAAAGAAGATTCAAAGAGAGTGAGATGCCAGCTCCTTTCATTCAGTCAGTAGCTTCAAACATTTCTGGACGTTTTTCAATGGCAAAAATCAATGAATATTGTAAATGCACAAACAGTAATATCTCCACATTGCAAGGTGCAATTCTGAAATTTTTTGCTTTTTCCTGCTAATCCTAGCATGATAAAGAAGATTCAAAGAGAGTGAGATGCCAGCTCCTTTCATTCAGTCAGTAGCTTCAAACATTTCTGGATGTTTTTCAATGGCAAAAATCAATGAATATTGTAAATGCACAAACAGTAATATCTCCACATTGCAAGGTGCAATTCTGAAATTTTTTGCTTTTTCCTGCTAATCCTAGCAGGATAAAGAAGATTCAAAGAGAGTGAGATGCCAGCTCCTTTCATTCAGTCAGTAGCTTCAAACATTTCTGGTATATGAAAAACATGTTTTTCAATGGCAAAAATCAATGAATATTGTAAATGCACAAACAGTAATATCTCCACATTGCAAGGTGCAATTCTGAAATTTTTTGCTTTTTCCTGCTAATCCTAGCATGATAAAGAAGATTCAAAGAGAGTGAGATGCCAGCTCCTTTCATTCAGTCAGTAGCTTCAAACATTTCTGGTATATGAAAAACATGTTTTTCAATGGCAAAAATCAATGAATATTGTAAATGCACAAACAGTAATATCTCCACATTGCAAGGTGCAATTCTGAAATTTTTTGCTTTTTCCTGCTAATCCTAGCATGATAAAGAAGATTCAAAGAGAGTGAGATGCCAGCTCCTTTCATTCAGTCAGTAGCTTCAAACATTTCTGGACGTTTTTCAATGGCAAAAATAAATGAATATTGTAAATGCACAAACAGTAATATCTCCACATTGCAAGGTGCAATTCTGAAATTTTTTGCTTTTTCCTGTTAATCCTAGCATGATAAAGAAGATTCAAAGAGAGTGAGATGCCAGCTCCTTTCATTCAGTCAGTAGCTTCAAACATTTCTGGTATATGAAAAACATGTTTTTCAATGGCAAAAATCAATGAATATTGTAAATGCACAAACAGTAATATCTCCACATTGCAAGGTGCAATTCTGAAATTTTTTGCTTTTTCCTGCTAATCCTAGCATGATAAAGATTTAAAGAGAGTGAGATGCCAGCTCCTTTCATTCAGTCAGTAGCTTCAAACATTCCTGGTATATGAAAAACATGTTTTTCAATGGCAAAAATCAATGAATATTGTAAATGCACAAACTAATATCTCCACATTGCAAGGTGCAATTCTGAAATTTTTTGCTTTTTCCTGCTAATCCTAGCAGGATAAAGAAGATTCAAAGAGAGTGAGATGCCAGCTCCTTTCATTCAGTCAGTAGCTTCAAACATTTCTGGTATATGAAAAACATGTTTTTCAATGGCAAAAATCAATGAATATTGTAAATGCACAAACAGTAATATCTCCACATTGCAAGGTGCAATTCTGAAATTTTTTGCTTTTTCCTGCTAATCCTAGCAGGATAAAGAAGATTCAAAGAGAGTGAGATGCCAGCTCCTTTCATTCAGTCAGTAGCTTCAAACATTTCTGGTATATGAAAAACATGTTTTTCAATGGCAAAAATCAATGAATATTGTAAATGCACAAACAGTAATATCTCCACATTGCAAGGTGCAATTCTGAAATTTTTTGCTTTTTCCTGCTAATCCTAGCATGATAAAGAAGATTCAAAGAGAGTGAGATGCCAGCTCCTTTCATTCAGTCAGTAGCTTCAAACATTTCTGGAGGTTTTTCAATGGCAAAAATCAATGAATATTGTAAATGCACAAACAGTAATATCTCCACATTGCAAGGTGCAATTCTGAAATTTTTTGCTTTTTCCTGTTAATCCTAGCATGATAAAGAAGATTCAAAGAGAGTGAGATGCCAGCTCCTTTCATTCAGTCAGTAGCTTCAAACATTTCTGGTATATGAAAAACATGTTTTTCAATGGCAAAAATCAATGAATATTGTAAATGCAGAAACAGTAATATCTCCACATTGCAAGGTGCAATTCTGAAATTTTTTGCTTTTTCCTGCTAATCCTAGCATGATAAAGAAGATTCAAAGAGAGTGAGATGCCAGCTCCTTTCATTCAGTCAGTAGCTTCAAACATTTCTGGTATATGAAAAACATGTTTTTCAATGGCAAAAATCAATGAATATTGTAAATGCACAAACAGTAATATCTCCACATTGCAAGGTGCAATTCTGAAATTTTTTGCTTTTTCCTGCTAATCCTAGCATGATAAAGATTCAAAGAGAGTGAGATGCCAGCTCCTTTCATTCAGTCAGTAGCTTCAAACATTTCTGGTATATGAAAAACATGTTTTTCAATGGCAAAAATCAATGAATATTGTAAATGCACAAACAGTAATATCTCCACATTGCAAGGTGCAATTCTGAAATTTTTTGCTTTTTCCTGCTAATCCTAGCATGATAAAGAAGATTCAAAGAGAGTGAGATGCCAGCTCCTTTCATTCAGTCAGTAGCTTCAAACATTTCTGGTATATGAAAAACATGTTTTTCAATGGCAAAAATCAATGAATATTGTAAATGCACAAACAGTAATATTTCCACATTGCAAGGTGCAATTCTGAAATTTTTTGCTTTTTCCTGCTAATCCTAGCATGATAAAGAAGATTCAAAGAGAGTGAGATGCCAGCTCCTTTCATTCAGTCAGTAGCTTCAAACATTTCTGGACGTTTTTCAATGGCAAAAATCAATGAATATTGTAAATGCACAAACAGTAATATCTCCACATTGCAAGGTGCAATTCTGAAATTTTTTGCTTTTTCCTGTTAATCCTAGCATGATAAAGAAGATTCAAAGAGAGTGAGATGCCAGCTCCTTTCATTCAGTCAGTAGCTTCAAACATTTCTGGACGTTTTTCAATGGCAAAAATCAATGAATATTGTAAATGCACAAACATTAATATCTCCACATTGCAAGGTGCAATTCTGAAATTTTTTGCTTTTTCCTGCTAATCCTAGCATGATAAAGAAGATTCAAAGAGAGTGAGATGCCAGCTCCTTTCATTCAGTCAGTAGCTTCAAACATTTCTGGACGTTTTTCAATGGCAAAAATCAATGAATATTGTAAATGCACAAACAGTAATATCTCCACATTGCAAGGTGCAATTCTGAAATTTTTTGCTTTTTCCTGTTAATCCTAGCATGATAAAGAAGATTCAAAGAGAGTGAGATGCCAGCTCCTTTCATTCAGTCAGTAGCTTCAAACATTTCTGGTATATGAAAAACATGTTTTTCAATGGCAAAAATCAATGAATATTGTAAATGCACAAACAGTAATATCTCCACATTGCAAGGTGCAATTCTGAAATTTTTTTGCTTTTTCCTGCTAATCCTAGCATGATAAAGAAGATTCAAAGAGAGTGAGATACCAGCTCCTTTCATTCAGTCAGTAGCTTCAAACATTTCTGGTATATGAAAAACATGTTTTTCAATGGCAAAAATCAATGAATATTGTAAATGCACAAACAGTAATATCTCCACATTGCAAGGTGCAATTCTGAAATTTTTTGCTTTTTCCTGCTAATCCTAGCATGATAAAGAAGATTCAAAGAGAGTGAGATGCCAGCTCCTTTCATTCAGTCAGTAGCTTCAAACATTTCTGGTATATGAAAAACGTTTTTCAATGGCAAAAATCAATGAATATTGTAAATGCACAAACAGTAATATCTCCACATTGCAAGGTGCAATTCTGAAATTTTTTGCTTTTTCCTGCTAATCCTAGCATGATAAAGAAGATTCAAAGAGAGTGAGATGCCAGCTCCTTTCATTCAGTCAGTAGCTTCAAACATTTCTGGACGTTTTTCAATGGCAAAAATCAATGAATATTGTAAATGCACAAACAGTAATATCTCCACATTGCAAGGTGCAATTCTGAAATTTTTTGCTTTTTCCTGCTAATCCTAGCAGGATAAAGAAGATTCAAAGAGAGTGAGATGCCAGCTCCTTTCATTCAGTCAGTAGCTTCAAACATTCCTGGTATATGAAAAACATGTTTTTCAATGGCAAAAATCAATGAATATTGTAAATGCACAAACAGTAATATCTCCACATTGCAAGGTGCAATTCTGAAATTTTTTGCTTTTTCCTGCTAATCCTAGCATGATAAAGAAGATTCAAAGAGAGTGAGATGCCAGCTCCTTTCATTCAGTCAGTAGCTTCAAACATTTCTGGTATATGAAAAACATGTTTTTCAATGGCAAAAATCAATGAATATTGTAAATGCACAAACAGTAATATCTCCACATTGCAAGGTGCAATTCTGAAATTTTTTGCTTTTTCCTGCTAATCCTAGCAGGATAAAGAAGATTCAAAGAGAGTGAGATGCCAGCTCCTTTCATTCAGTCAGTAGCTTCAAACATTTCTGGTATATGAAAAACATGTTTTTCAATGGCAAAAATCAATGAATATTGTAAATGCACAAACAGTAATATCTCCACATTGCAAGGTGCAATTCTGAAATTTTTTGCTTTTTCCTGCTAATCCTAGCATGATAAAGAAGATTCAAAGAGAGTGAGATGCCAGCTCCTTTCATTCAGTCAGTAGCTTCAAACATTTCTGGTATATGAAAAACATGTTTTTCAATGGCAAAAATCAATGAATATTGTAAATGCACAAACAGTAATATTTCCACATTGCAAGGTGCAATTCTGAAATTTTTTGCTTTTTCCTGCTAATCCTAGCATGATAAAGAAGATTCAAAGAGAGTGAGATGCCAGCTCCTTTCATTCAGTCAGTAGCTTCAAACATTTCTGGTATATGAAAAACATGTTTTTCAATGGCAAAAATCAATGAATATTGTAAATGCACAAACAGTAATATTTCCACATTGCAAGGTGCAATTCTGAAATTTTTTGCTTTTTCCTGCTAATCCTAGCATGATAAAGAAGATTCAAAGAGAGTGAGATGCCAGCTCCTTTCATTCAGTCAGTAGCTTCAAACATTTCTGGACGTTTTTCAATGGCAAAAATCAATGAATATTGTAAATGCACAAACAGTAATATCTCCACATTGCAAGGTGCAATTCTGAAATTTTTTGCTTTTTCCTGTTAATCCTAGCATGATAAAGAAGATTCAAAGAGAGTGAGATGCCAGCTCCTTTCATTCAGTCAGTAGCTTCAAACATTTCTGGTATATGAATAACATGATGTTTTTCAATGGCAAAAATCAATGAATATTGTAAATGCACAAACAGTAATATCTCCACATTGCAAGGTGCAATTCTGAAATTTTTTGCTTTTTCCTGCTAATCCTAGCATGATAAAGAAGATTCAAAGAGAGTGAGATGCCAGCTCCTTTCATTCAGTCAGTAGCTTCAAACATTTCTGGACGTTTTTCAATGGCAAAAATCAATGAATATTGTAAATGCACAAACAGTAATATCTCCACATTGCAAGGTGCAATTCTGAAATTTTTTGCTTTTTCCTGCTAATCCTAGCATGATAAAGAAGATTCAAAGAGAGTGAGATGCCAGCTCCTTTCATTCAGTCAGTAGCTTCAAACATTTCTGGATGTTTTTCAATGGCAAAAATCAATGAATATTGTAAATGCACAAACAGTAATATCTCCACATTGCAAGGTGCAATTCTGAAATTTTTTGCTTTTTCCTGCTAATCCTAGCAGGATAAAGAAGATTCAAAGAGAGTGAGATGCCAGCTCCTTTCATTCAGTCAGTAGCTTCAAACATTTCTGGTATATGAAAAACATGTTTTTCAATGGCAAAAATCAATGAATATTGTAAATGCACAAACAGTAATATCTCCACATTGCAAGGTGCAATTCTGAAATTTTTTGCTTTTTCCTGCTAATCCTAGCATGATAAAGAAGATTCAAAGAGAGTGAGATGCCAGCTCCTTTCATTCAGTCAGTAGCTTCAAACATTTCTGGAGGTTTTTCAATGGCAAAAATCAATGAATATTGTAAATGCACAAACAGTAATATCTCCACATTGCAAGGTGCAATTCTGAAATTTTTTGCTTTTTCCTGTTAATCCTAGCATGATAAAGAAGATTCAAAGAGAGTGAGATGCCAGCTCCTTTCATTCAGTCAGTAGCTTCAAACATTTCTGGTATATGAAAAACATGTTTTTCAATGGCAAAAATCAATGAATATTGTAAATGCAGAAACAGTAATATCTCCACATTGCAAGGTGCAATTCTGAAATTTTTTGCTTTTTCCTGCTAATCCTAGCATGATAAAGAAGATTCAAAGAGAGTGAGATGCCAGCTCCTTTCATTCAGTCAGTAGCTTCAAACATTTCTGGTATATGAAAAACATGTTTTTCAATGGCAAAAATCAATGAATATTGTAAATGCACAAACAGTAATATCTCCACATTGCAAGGTGCAATTCTGAAATTTTTTGCTTTTTCCTGCTAATCCTAGCATGATAAAGATTCAAAGAGAGTGAGATGCCAGCTCCTTTCATTCAGTCAGTAGCTTCAAACATTTCTGGTATATGAAAAACATGTTTTTCAATGGCAAAAATCAATGAATATTGTAAATGCACAAACAGTAATATCTCCACATTGCAAGGTGCAATTCTGAAATTTTTTGCTTTTTCCTGCTAATCCTAGCATGATAAAGAAGATTCAAAGAGAGTGAGATGCCAGCTCCTTTCATTCAGTCAGTAGCTTCAAACATTTCTGGTATATGAAAAACATGTTTTTCAATGGCAAAAATCAATGAATATTGTAAATGCACAAACAGTAATATTTCCACATTGCAAGGTGCAATTCTGAAATTTTTTGCTTTTTCCTGCTAATCCTAGCATGATAAAGAAGATTCAAAGAGAGTGAGATGCCAGCTCCTTTCATTCAGTCAGTAGCTTCAAACATTTCTGGACGTTTTTCAATGGCAAAAATCAATGAATATTGTAAATGCACAAACAGTAATATCTCCACATTGCAAGGTGCA